>NC_048233.1:66480489-66648452 GCF_002007445.2 Ailuropoda melanoleuca | reverse complement strand
TTTAAAAAAAAAAAAAAAAGAAGATCTTTCTAAGATCTTCTTACGATCTTGTTAAGAAGAGGAAAAGAGAAATCATAGACTGGGAGAAAATGTTTATGAATTACAAATACAACACAGGACTAGCACATAAAACATTTAAAGAACTCTCAAAACCCAATATTAAAGAAAAATCCAAGTAAAAAACCTAAAAATATCCACAGATATTTTACCAAAGAGGATATATAAATGACAAATAATCTCATGAAAAGATATTCAATATCATTAGCCATTAAAAATATATAAATTAAAACCACAATGAGCTATCACTATACACTCCTCAGAATGTGTGAGAAAAATCACCAGAAAAATTGTGAGAACATGAAATGCTGGCAAGGATGCATTAAAACTGGAGAACTCATACATTGCTGTGATTCAGCCACTCTGGACAATAATTTGGCAGTTTCTTTCAAAACTAAAAATGGACTTACCATAGAAACTAACAATTTTACTCTTGGGTATTTATCCCAGAGAAATAAAGTCTTATTCTCATGCAAGAACTTGTATATGAATGTTCATAGCAGCTTTATTCATAACAGCCAAAAACAGGAAACTACCCAAAAGTCCTTTAATGGGCGAATAGTTAAGCAAACCCTGGTACATTCATACCATGGAATACTACTCAGCAATAAAAAAAGAACTATTAATTTATGTAACAATTTGGATGAACATCAAAGAAACTGTGCTCAGTGAAAAAAGCCAATCTCGAAAAGCTACATACATACCACATGATTCCATTTATGTAACATTCATGAAACAACATAATTATAAAGATGGAGAACAGACTAATGGTTGCTGGGATTAGGGATGGAGGAAGGGTGGATGCGGATATAAACAGGGTACCATGAGTCTTATAGTGGTGGTACAGCTGAGTATCTAAACTGTGATGGTGGTTATACAAGGCTACACACATGATATAGTTGAACTATAAACACACACACACAAATTTGTGCATATGTAACGGGTAAAATCTGAATATGTTCTGTGGATTGCACCAATATCAGTTTCCTGATTTTTATATTGTACTACAGATATACAAGATGTTAACACTGCAAAAGCCTGGAAAAGGGTGCATAAAATCTCCTTATACATTTTTTTTTTGCAACTTTACGTAAGTCTATCCGGTGATCTGTAATTATTTTGAAGTTCAAAGTTTAGAAGCAGGGGGGAAGAGGAGCAGGAGAAGAAGACTAAGCCAATTAGGGCAAAAAAGATTTAAGAAAAGAAAATTATCACTAAAAGTGTACCAAGAATGCTGGAACTCATGCATGTTGATTGTTTTCCCCCCTGCAGAAATCTCTGGGGGAATGGGAATAACACTAATCTATAAAATTACATGTTTAAGCAGAAACTTTCCTCTTGAAATATTTGCTGCCCTTCCCAGCTCAGCCATCCAAGCTACTGTAATGAGGTTTCTTGAGGCTATCATTCATTAAGCCTTGCTGTTCATCAGCAGATTGTATAAAATCAATTTTATTTCCCCAAAATATACTCTTCCTTCAAGCTGTTTAAGCCAATCCAGAAATGTCTGCATAGACTCACTGAGGCAGGTCAACTAAGTATTAGACTGTTTTCAATTACATAGTTATTAATCCATTAAACAAAGAAAAATGCAAACAGTTAAGCATTCAAACTTCCTCTCCCCACTCACTCCCTATTGTTTTTTAAAAAGTAGATTGCCAGTGGACATGGAATCTGAAGGATTTACCCATAAGACAAATTTCAGAAAATCTACTATTTTGGAAATCAGACTTCTTTTTCACTACCCTTTTTGTTTATTCCCTTTGTAGAAAAAGTTCAAGTTACGGATGATCACAAGTAAATACCCTATCTTCACCCCCTAATAAAGCTCCGAGTGCATTAAGTCTAGACTAATACATTTATCAAGAAAAATGTTCAGGGGCGCCTGGGTGGCACAGCAGTTAAGCGTCTGCCTTCGGCCCAGGGCGTGATCCCAGCGTTATGGGATCGAGCCCCATATCAGGCTCTTCTGCTATGAGCCTGCTTCTTCCTCTCCCACTCCCCCTGCTTGTGTTCCCTCTCTCGCTGGCTGTCTCTATCTCTGTCGAATAAATAAATAAAAAATCTTTAAAAAAAAAAAAAAGAAAAAGAAAAATGTTCAATACACACCTTTCGACCACGTTCAAAACTGATCTCCTATCTTCAGAAATGTAATCAACTACATCAGTGAGTTATGAATGATAACAGTTAAGTCTTTCATTGAACTTTTTTTTTCAAGGACCCTAATAAAGCTGTGAATCCAGCAGAGACAGTAGAGTTTCTGAGTCAACTTTATAGCTCTATAATCATGCAATAATATTCAATCATAAGAGATTTTTTAGCTTAATTGTAATCCCACCTTCACATGGGATGCAATGTCCTATTAATGCTTGTGTTTTCTCTACTGTGGAACAACTGTAACACAAAGGCATCCGCTCTTAATTAAAGTTATCCCCTCTCTCCAGCTTTCTGAGCCTGTCAGCCACCTGCACAGTGCACAGCACTTGTATAACACCAGAAAGCTTGCTAGTTAGGAGCAGGTGTAGACAAACCCAACTAAATCAACTCTGCTTGCAGAAATTCATTTCTAAGTGTTTCAAAATGCCAGATCTTGCTAATAAAATCGACCTTTTCATTTGACATTCTCTTAAAAGAAACAGGATTTTAAAGATGCATTTCCCAACTATTTTTTATTCTAAATTCCTATGACTGTGGAATAATATATGAGCTTTAAGAGGTATACAGTGCTTTCCCAGCTTCCAATTAATCTCAGCATTTTATTTGCAATGTTGCCTTAATGTATACAACATAACACACATATACCAACATGGCTTCTATAGCCGAAGACAGTAACTAAGAAACACAAAACCCCTCCTTCTTTAAAAATAAAAATTTTTGAAGTGATTTTTTTTCTAGTACAGCATTATAAATCACCTCTGAAATTTTTCTCCATTTTATTTTACAGGAAAGAGTCCACCTTCAATCACAGAACAATGAGACATAGGAAAATACCAGTCATTCCAGTCAGGGGGCCATATTTAATTAATTGCCCTAAATAAAAAGTGACAAGTCACTTGTCATGTTCTTCTCTTGACAATCCATCATACTAACTGTAGATTGCTTCCTTCCATATATTTCCCCTTCCTTCCTCTTTTCTCCTTTTTGCCAGTTTCAGTTGTAGCTCCCATTATGAGATTCACTAACAACACGTCAAATACCTCCTTTTCCTATGCTATTTATATTATTTCCTTAAAAATCAGCCACTTACTCACAAAGTAAAAATTGTCTATTCCTATCAGAATGCTATGAAAAGTTGTCACTGACACTTATTAATTCATTAAACCACCATGTAATTTGTTTCTCCATGTATAAAACAGGGATGGAAATGCTTGAGAGTCACTCTGCACAAAAACAGTCATGAGTTCACACAGGAGTGTTTCATCCCTGCCTCCCCTCAACCCACCATGTATACACACCCCTGCAGCTGTGTTACCCTTGTGATGTGGTTTAACTTCTCTGGCCTTAAGTTGTTTGAATGTAAAACTAAAGCGACTGGACTTGAAGCTGTCTTCCATTGCTGGCATTCTGTTTTTCTCCAATTATGCTTCCTAATTGTTCAACTATTATGTCAGTACAGCCTGTTACTTTTATCCCCCTACTGTTAAATAAAAATTATTTTATTCTGGAATTGCACTGACTTGCATTCTTTAATTATCTACTATTTTTGAATGTAAGGTAGGAGAAATCAACGTATTTCAGTAAACATTTGAATTTGATTCTGCCTCAAGATTTAAGAATGGGCTGAGTAACCTATAATTATGATTTCTTGGAGAACTTTTAAGAATTTTAAGGGTGAGTGTAAGAAGGATGTAAAGTTGCTTTGTCCTATTACCATGTATGTTCCTTAAAAGCAAGCCCTGTGTCTGTGGTAATTTTTCTAATTCTCCAATGCCTCTGTACATAGTGGATGATCAGTAAATACTGTTGATTATTTCACATTTAGTTTCTATGCTGAGCACTTTAGTAGACTAGGATCTTGACTGAGATCACTGCAAGTTCAATGCCCTCCTAATGGTGTGGCAAAGGCTGAGGGCTTAAAACCCATTTCCAAATGTGTTGCTAATTTCCAGTTGCTTCAAGAAACAAATAACCCATTCAGCAACAAACTGCCTGTTTTTTGATGTTAGTAGTAAAACACAAGGCGAAAATACTTGCCTAAACATAGCCATGGTTTCTACGTTACATTTCTTACTTTACATTTACTGTGGAGATATCCAATATGTCAACTTTATGGGAGCTGTCACTGATGCTGGAATTTCAAGTACTATAATCATTATATAACACCATAAACAGGTTAGGGAATTAATCCAATACTCTTTTTCAGACGAAGAAAAAAAATCATCACGGAAGTAACTAGAAGAGATGATGATGCTTTTTTAAAGGATGGACCTACACTTCAAATGATGAAAACCAGCCAAACAACTGAGCTACTCATCAGTTTTTAAAAAGTCAACCCTGAAAATATATCCTAAAATTTTGCAAAGAATTAAAATATTCATTTGTACAAATATATTTATAGTATCATCATCATCAGACAAAATGTACTGAGTACACTCTTCTACACCAGACACTTTATAGCCTTTAAACCTTACAAGAAGGCAGGTGTCATCTCTGCGGTAGAGATAAGGAAGCTGAAGCTCAAAAGGGTCATTTCGCTAGTAAGTGGCAGAGCTGAGACTCAAATCCATTTGATTACGTATTCTATCATCTAACCTACATGGAAACTGATTAAATGACCAACAATGGTGGATGGTCAGATTTATTATGTTACATTTACCTACCGGAATTTAAGGAAGTGATTAAAAATTATAAAGGTAAAAATAAAATATACATTTTATAGTGTATATGAAATGTTATATTAAAAAGATAAAACAGGGGCGCCTGGGTGGCACAGCGGTTAAGTGTCTGCCTTCGGCTCAGGGCATGATCCCAGCATTCTGGGATCGAGCCCCACATCAGGCTCTTCTGCTATGAGCCTGCTTCTTCCTCTCCCACTCCCCCTGCTTGTGTTCCCTCTCTCGCTGGCTGTCTCTATCTCTGTCGAATAAATAAATAAAAATCTTTAAAAAAAAAAAAAAAAAAAAGATAAAACAAAATTTAAATGCATTCTCATTATAACCAGGTAAAATGTGTATATATTTGGATAAACACTGTAATAGAGCACAAATCAATAAAAAATTTTATGTTAGGTGATGGGATAATGAGTGGTATATATCTTTCCTGAAGTAACTGTTTTTAATGAATTGTTTTAAAATGAAATCAGCTATAGTAATCAAGACAGTGTGGTATTAGTGAAAGAATAGACAAACAGATCAATAGAACAGAACAGAGAGCACTGAAATAGACCCACATAAGTACAGTCAACTGATCTTTAACAAAGGAGCAAAGGCAATACAGCAGTACAGCACAGATGGTCTTTTCAACAAAGATTCTGGAACAACTGGATCTCCACAGGTAAGAAATGAATCTAGCCACAGACCTACACCCTTCATAGGAATTAGCTCAAATGGACCACAGACCTAAACAAAACAAAACAAAACAAAAATGCAAAACCATAAAGTTCATAGTTCATGGGAATGGCAACAACTTTTTAGATACAACACCAAAGGCACAATCCATAAAAGAAACAACAGATAAGATGGGCTTACTAAAATTAAAAACTTCTGCTCTGCCAAAGACACTGACAAGAGAATAAAAAGAAAAGCCATAGACTGGGAGAAAATATTTGCCAGAGACCCATCTGATAAAGGACTGTCATCCAAAATATGCAAAGAGCTCTTAAAATTCAACAATAAGCCCTCAGTTTGTTTCCCAGAACAGAGGGGAGGGGGATGGTGGAATGGGATAGGCCAGTGATGGGTATTAAGGAGGGCACGTATTGCATGGTGCACTGGGTGTTATACGCAACTAATGAATCATAGAACTTTACATCAAAAACTAGGGATGTACTGTATGGGGACTAACATAATAAAATTTAAAAAATTATTAAATAAAAAAATATCATACAAATGATCATACAAATATCATACAAAAAAAAACAAATGTCATACAGTTGTAATCATAAAGTCTGTGTCTTTTTGAAATTGGCTTCTTTCACTTAGTCATATGCATTTAAGTTTCTTCCATCTCTGCTCATGGCCTAATAGCTTATTTCCTTTTTGACACTGAATAATATTCCATTGTCAGGATGTATCACAGTTATCCCTTTACCTTCTGAAGTATATCTTGGCTGTTTCCACATTTTGGCAATTATGAATAAAGCTGCTTTAAACTTCTGTAAAAAAAAAATCAACAATAAGAAAACAGCCTGATTAAAAAATGAGCTAAAGCTTTAACAGACACCTGACCAAAGAAAATATACAGATGACAAAAAAAGCANCTGCTTTAAACTTCTGTAAAAAAAAAAATCAACAATAAGAAAACAACCTGATTAAAAAATGAGCTAAAGCTTTAACAGACACCTGACCAAAGAAAATATACAGATGACAAAAAAAGCACATGAAGAGATGCTCCACATCATATGTCATCAGGGAAATACAAACTAAAACAACAACGAGATACCACTACACAGCTGTTAGAATGACCAGAATCCAGAACGCAGACACCACCAAATGCTGACAAGGACATGCAGCAACGGGAACTCTCATTCATTGCTACCAGGCACTTTAAAGATATTATCTGACTTAATCTTTTTGCAACAATCTTTTGAGGTGACTACTTCTATTATTACCCCATTTCAGAGACAGAGAAATGGAGGCTTAGAGATTAAGATGACTCCACTGGCAAATGGCAGAGCTGGCAAAGAAAACCAGGTCAGTTTGGCTCCAAAGCCCACTTTCTTAATCATTCTGCTGTACAATATTACACCACAGCTCCTGATATAAAGTTGGTAGGAGACCTCCAATAATTAGAATGACTTCTGAGCTTTGTGTTAAAAGAAAATGAGACCATTGAAGAGCAACAAGATCAAAATGACTGGCATTGGTATTAGTGGTCTCTGCTTTTGGAAAAACAGTTTACCATTGGATTCTTAATAGTATTATTTAAGTCAGAGCAAATATATTCATTTTCTTCTACATTTTTCTAAAATGTTTTTAATAAAAATATGAACCAGGTTTCAGCCAGATTTTTTTTTTGTCTTTACAAATAGTGGATTGTGTTTCTATTGTTGATTGGTAAGGAAATAGTTAAATCTTGAGAGTATACCCTGGTGGATATCTCCCTCAACCATCTAAACACAAGAAAAAAAAAAAAAAGGTCACAGTCAGTTACTCCTGTTAGATCAGTGTTCACTGGAACATCTGTAGGCACATATACACACTCTCTTTACTGTGAGCCTTCTGCGTGCTACAGTCAGAGTGGGCAGTCAGTGAATCTTCCCCAAGTGCTGACATTTAATACCTGGTTTAGCGTCAAAGATTCAGAGAGGGGCGANAGAGTATACCCTGGTGGATATCTCCCTCAACCATCTAAACACAAGAAAAAAAAAAAAAAGGTCACAGTCAGTTACTCCTGTTAGATCAGTGTTCACTGGAACATCTGTAGGCACATATACACACTCTCTTTACTGTGAGCCTTCTGCATGCTACGGTCAGAGTGCGCAGTCAGTGAATCTTCCCCAAGTGCTGACATTTAATACCTGGTTTAGCGTCAAAGATTCAGAGAGGGGCGAGCACCCCTCTGGCCTTCAGGTAGGTCCAATACCTTCATTTCTACCAAAGCTAAAAGATGGGCACCCCCGTTTGTCAACTTTCAGGGAGAGACGATGCTCCCCTTTTGCAGCGTGTTAGTTACAGATGGATTGGGTGTCCAGATGGGGAGGGGATGATGTTAAATTTGGAAACTATGGGGCTTTCTGGTGTCGGGCTGCTGTAAGGATTTAATTCCTGTGGCATCAGAGCCCATGTGTTAATCTTAGTACATAAATGCTTCTCTGGCATAAATGTCAGAAAAAAGACCTAATCCTGCCTTCAGTGCCAGCAAGAAAATCAAATAATGTATGCCTCGAACCTGATTAGCTGTGCAAGACAGTGTTAATTCATGCACAAAAATGACTGCAGTTACATGAGGTTACCTGCTATCTTGGAGCAATCAGGAAAACATGGGCAACACTGATCAGTAAGATTTAATGCCTCAGAGTACAGTACTTTTCTTTGGAAGGAAAAAGAGTTAGTCCAGACACAGGGAAACTATAAACCCAGACCTCACACCATTAGTCCTCTTTTGATTCTCAACCATGCCCTAGCTTCACAGTGAATAAATGAAAACCTCCCTGCCGAGGAATGTTAGCATGGGGTTGGGAAAATTGTATAAATTTATTGGTCCTCTATTTCTGTCTTTTAAAAAGAATCTTTAATGCGTTGACTTTGAAACTTCCTTCAGTTGAAGAACAGTGTCTTCTTTTTCAAAATCTGCCTTTTTTATCTAGCCTATTTAAAGAGAGTAGATTATTTTAGTTCTAGTATAACTGTTTAAAAACTCTTAAAAACCAAGATGTAACTAATATAGTCGTATTAAGACCATGGAAAATATACAATAGTCTACTCCAGTGAAAACATATTTAAGTTAATAAAGCAAATTTCAAAAACTAAATATGTTAAAATAATGTGAAAACACTTTCAATGTTCCTGTTTATTCTTTAAATACGTTAAGTCATCTGGTCATGGTTTAAAATGGGTATTCTAAAAATTAAATGCCCAAATATTTGACCTGTGTTACAAGAGGAGATAATTCATCCTAACAGTAATAAACCTCACCACTGTTTTTAGAACCCTGAAATCATGAAGTGTACCAAGAGCAGGGTACCAAAGGGAGAACAGGTCATAAATCTTTAGGGACCCAAAATAAGCTACAAAAAATGGGTAGTATTCCTTATGCCTTGCCTAAGAAAATGTTTCTGTTTATCTACAGTAATCATGTTTTCACTTATGAGAAGCCAAATTCCCTATGACAACCTTAAAATGAAGCCAACAGGCTACAGTGAAAACTTAAAAAAAAAAAAAGTTTGCTGTTTAAAAAGTGTTCTTGGTGTATGTTCATCCCTTGGGATCTGGAATCCATTACCCCTGTATGGCTTGCTCTACATCCCAATAACAGTCTTCAGAGGTGTTTAAAACAAATAGGCTTTGGCTTCAGGGCTCCCTCCAACCCAAAGTGGACAACTCTTTGACAATCATCACATATGCTGAGTGTAATCACTTATGGTTTTCATTTACTGAATTGAGGGTTAGCAATATTCCTTTTAATTCCTATGGAGAGCATTTCCTTAGTTCCCAGAAGCCTTCTCCTGTGTATACGTGGATAGGCCATGAATAAAGAAAACACCCATGTTATTTCATAAGTAGGGCAAGTTGCCAAACCTACAAAACCACCATGGTCTGAAGAAGAGACAGGCTTGCTTTCGTGACTTTAGTAATAATGCTTCTCATTCACCACGTCCTCACTTGGATTAATAACCCACAAGATGATTATTAAAATATCACACCTTGAGGAATCTCCCAAGTAAACTAAAACTAAGTAGAACAGAACATTTAGCAATTAATTACATCTGATGTAAGAAGTGCTTCAAGGCAAAAAGCACCCCCTCCAACATCTCATTAGACTGACCACAGATTCCAAATGGTTCAAGGAATCTTTGCGGGGAGAATAAAAATATAGTGTCAACTAACATTTATTACATGCTCATTATATGCCAGGCACTGTGTGTTGTGACTTACATGTGTTATCCCATTCATCCTTCAGAACAACCCAGTGAATAGGTACTAATACGATCCCCATTTTACAGAAAAGAAAGAACAGAGAAAAAATAACTTGCCCAAGATGGTTACACAGCAACTAAGCTTCAGAGCCCAGATCTGGACTCAGATTCCAAAGTCTGCATATTTAATGAGGGGTCAGAGAAAGGCTAATAGAAGAATAAATGAATTATTCCCTGTTATTTAAATTGAACTCACCACCAACACCTCCTTTGATATGCTTATCCAATTCTCATTAGTCTAAAAAGTTAATCAATCTATACCCACTGAACAGATCCCAGACCCTAAATCCCTTCGAACCATCTCCAACGTTATAAATATCATCTGCCATGACTGGCAGAGGTAATTGTGTACTAACAACCTTACTTTTGATAAATTCAGGCATAATTATAAAAACTATCACAGTGTGCAAAGCCCTGTTCTAAGTGCTTTACATGTATTAATTTACTAATCATAACGAACATTGACCAAGGAGGTAGGTAATTATCTCATTTTACAGAGGAGGAAATTGAGAGAGTAAGACGTTAAATTACAAGTTCATAGAGTTAGTAGGTGACAGAGACAGGATCTGAATACAGCTGGTCAATCTTCAGAGTCCAGACTGAAATACTAAGAGCCATATTCAGAGACACTGTTTAAAACTTTCTGAAGCATATTAACAATTTTCTCTTTCACAGTCACTTATCTGTACTATTTCGTTTCCTTTAACATTTGGTGCCTAGGACTTCACTCTGCAAACAGGGAGTATATTATTAAGGCTCCTGGCATCTCTCTAAGGTAAGTAATGACAATAAAAATGTTATCAAGCTTACTTCATCTAGTAAATCCCTTTTTAAAAATACTATAATACTAGTATTAAATCCTGAATAATTCTGGCACCTCTTTGCTTAGCGCCTGCTTACTACATAGTTACTTAAGAATTATTTCAGGTTATTGGTATATTCAGATGTTGTAATTCTTCTTGGGCTAGGTATGATAATTTGTACTTCCTAGAATACCCCGTTAATAAAGTTTTATTTATTTTAAAAAAAAGAATTATTTCAAATGTCTTGGGCTGGAAAGAGAAATCTGAAATACTAGCAATTAACCGTATCTTTTCTAGAAAGAGAGGGACAGGGAAGAAGGGAGAGGGTCGGGGAAGAAGAGAGAGAATGGAGAAAGGAGGGAGGTGTTTAGGAATCTTCTCTGCATCGCTGAATGAACCCAAAAACAGGAGCAAGAGCGACTGAGGAAAACAAGGGGCCTTTGATATGACACTAGCTAAAATCTAATTACAGTGTTTCCACTACTAAATCACTATCAGGTAAATTCTCCCCTGCACTCCAAGTATTCGGAGACTGATCTTTGGCTTCCGTAAAATAAACAGTCACAGCTTTTGTGACCTCGGTGTCCCCCTCGTCCCACCTACACCCCCCTCCCCGTCCCAGAAACCTAGGGACGCTCAGAGCTGTAACTGAGTCCAGTCCCCCAGAGCGTCCATGCCACGCGGGAGGAGTCTGCAACCTTCAGGGCGTCCCTTCAGGCTGCGGTTTCCAGGCAACCCCGTTAGGGCCAGAAGCAGTTGTGCTTCCTATTGGGTCACCTGCTTGAGTCCCTGGAGAGGCATCGGCAACACCCGGCAGCGGGCTGCCTGACGCCCCTCCTGGTATTGCGACCTTCCCGTAACCCGGATGTTGGGTCTGCGTCAGACACTCTCACCTCCCATTCCCTAGTTTTCCGCCTTGGCACCCATCTAGTCACTTCACGCTTTGAGCGTCTTTATTCAGAGAGGCGTCCTAGGAGTCTCCTTTCCTGTAGCAACAAAAACTATTTTGGCCACACATCCCATAGAGAACGGATTCCTGGGAAATGTAGTTCTTTCTGCTGACAAGCGGGGAAATCTGTGAGGAAAAAAGGACTACAATTCCCAGAAATCTAAGGGAGGCTAGTCCACGTCTAAAATGCGTCCCAGTTGCTTGGATCCTACTGGGAAGGAAGGTTCTGCGGCTCTTTGCTAACCTAGCTTCCTGGGTTTTGCTAATTCAGTTCCACTACAAGCTTGTGGAAGAACTTTTTTTTTTTTTTAACAAGATTTTTATATGTGAGATGATTCAAATATAGTGATTTATATGAAGAAATATATGTCATTTTTTAAAATTCTTTCAGATAAAAGATCTACACAGGATCAGAAAATATGTCACTACAGATGATAACCGTCAGTAATAACATGGCCTTAATTCAACCAGGCTTTTCACTGATGAATTTTGATGGGCAAGTTTTCTTCTTTGGCCAAAAAGGCTGGCCAAAGAGGTCCTGCCCCACTGGAGTTTTCCATTTTGATGTAAAGCATAACCATCTCAAACTGAAGCCTGCAGTTTTCTCTAAGGATTCCTGCTACCTTCCTCCTCTTCGTTACCCAGCCACTTGCATATTCAGAAGCAGCTTTGAGTCTGAAAAGCAGCAATACATCATCCATGGAGGGAAAACACCAAACAATGAGCTTTCAGATAAGATTTATGTCATGTCTGTTGTTGGCAAGAACAACAAAAAAGTTACTTTTCGCTGCACGGAGAAAGACTTAGTAGGAGATGTTCCTGAAGCCAGATATGGTCATTCCATTGATGTAGTGTATAGTCGAGGGAAAAGTATGGGTGTTCTCTTTGGAGGACGGTCATACATTCCTTCTGCCCAAAGAACCACAGAAAAATGGAATAGTGTAGCTGACTGTCTGCCCCATGTTTTCTTGGTGGATTTTGAATTCGGGTGCTCTACGTCATACATACTTCCGGAACTTCAGGATGGGCTATCTTTTCATGTCTCCATTGCCAGAAATGATACCATTTATATTTTAGGAGGACATTCACTTGCCAATAACATCCGCCCTGCCAACCTATACAGAATAAAGGTCGATCTTCCACTAGGTAGCCCAGCTGTGAGTTGCACAGTCTTGCCAGGAGGGATCTCTGTCTCCAGTGCAATCCTGACTCAAACAAACAATGATGAATTTGTTATTGTTGGTGGCTATCAGCTTGAAAATCAAAAGAGAATGGTCTGCAACATTGTCTCTTTCGAGGACAATAAGATAGAAATTCGTGAGATGGAGACCCCAGACTGGACCCCGGATATCAAGCACAGCAAGATCTGGTTTGGGAGCAACATGGGAAATGGAACTGTATTCCTTGGCATACCAGGAGACAATAAACAGGCTACTTCAGAAGCTTTCTATTTCTATATGTTGAAATGTGCTGAAGATGATGTGAATGAAGATCAGAAGACACTCACAAATAGTCAGACATCAACAGAAGACCCAGGCGACTCCACTCCCTTTGAAGACTCAGAAGAATTTTGTTTCAGTGCAGAAGCATGTAGTTTTGATGGTGATGATGAATTTGACACCTATAATGAAGATGATGAGGAAGATGAGTCTGAGACAGGCTACTGGATTACATGTTGCCCTACTTGTGATGTGGATATCAACACTTGGGTACCATTTTATTCAACTGAGCTCAACAAACCTGCCATGATCTACTGCTCTCATGGAGATGGGCACTGGGTCCATGCCCAGTGCATGGATCTGGAAGAACGCACGCTCATTCATCTGTCAGAAGGAAGCAACAAGTATTACTGCAATGAGCATGTGAAGATAGCAAGAGCACTGCAAACACCCAAAAGAGTCCTACCCTTAAAAAAGCCTCCACTCAAATCCCTCCACAAAAAAGGTTCTGGGAAAATTTTTACTCCTGCCAAGAAATCATTTCTTAGAAGGTTGTTTGATTAGTTTCACAAAAGTCTTTCAAATACAAGTGCATCAAATTTTTACACCTATTTTAAAGAATCATAACAATGATGAAAATTGTATTTCTATTTTTTATTTAAAATGTCTATGATTTCTTTTAGTCTTATGAATTAAGTGCCAAGGAAGAGTGCTCATAATACAATGCTAAATATTTGAAAATCTTTTACTGAAAGGTATCTTAAATGAGAATTTATGACCTGAATTTTTTCATTCAAGGAATCTTAAATACAGAAGAAGTAATTATAATCAAGGTATGCTTATATCCCTTATATGATTTTTGGTTACAGATAAGCTACAGAGTAGTTAAGACAAAGTTAAACTGATAAAGAAATTAACACCTAAAGGAATTGAATGAATTATTTTGCACAATGTAGCAACTTGGTGGTTGGCCAAAAATTAAAACCAAGATCGCTTGTATCCCACGCTAGTGCTCTTTGCACACCTCTAACTCTAAATTGGGCTCTTGATTATGCCTGTGAACAGAAAAAGTTCCATATAGCTTATTTAAACTATAAGACAGACAGTCTCCATTGACATGAAGGATGAGCAAAGGAATCTACATCAAGTTTGTTATATTTTATCAAGTTACCTGCATGAACTTTCTTCAGAGGATCCCCCCACCATCTGGTGCACAGATGATGAACCAAGACCAGTCACTTGAACAAATTCTTTGAGAGATTTAATGAAAACTGAAGTCCACTGCCACTTAGCATCCTGGGAAAAGAAGATAAGTGAGAGCACACTAAGAAAGGACCGCCAATTAAATCTCATAAAGAACAATAGTATTATCCCCCCCCACAAAAAAAAGTTCAAAGGATTTTCTAAAGTTAATAGGTAGAATATTTTAAATGGGGAAAAATAAATTTGTGTGTATATGCATCTAGTTGTTATGTGGAGTTTGCTGCCTACGAAACTTACAAAAATCAATGAGCTTGCTAAGTTTCAATTAGATACTTTCTAGAAAGAAAGTTTAAAAAACTGTTCATTTTGAGGCTTTAAAGACATCAACTAATAATCAGATGATCTTAGAGAAATGTCTTTCGTTTTGGAGTATTTTTCTGGCAAAGCATCTCGCGTTATCCTAAGAGCTTAAGCCATAGCTTTTTATTCATCGGTCTTCACTGAAAGTCCACAGTGTAGGGGGTACTATGGCCAGATTTAGGGGAAACGTGACCATACAGGAGATAAACCCTTGGAACACAAGTTCGTCTGCGTCAGTTCCATGTCTTAGATACTAAAAGTAACTTGGATAAATTAAATCATTACAGTAATGTTGCTTAATGAATATTCCTTTTGAACCATTTACTGTACCATTGCTCTGATTTTTCATTGTTTTTGTCACCTATGTAAAACTAATAAAACATTAAAATGTCTTCCGTTGATATTGATTTCCTCCAGTTATTTATTGTCCCAATTAGGGACAAAATCTTACTATTCAATTTTCTCAGGATCGTTCTACTTTGATTTCTTCTGTTAATAGGAAGTGGTATACATTAAAACTGAAATATCCTTCATAGAATTCAAAAGAGTTATTTCCTTAAGAGGTAGATACATGCCCTTATCTCGACTTGTCTATAGTGACTGAGTGGCTGAAGAATTATTACCACATTTGTTTTGTAGTCTAAGTGATGTAATTCTGAACTCACTGGGTTCTCTAGTTAAACTCAGATCCCACCAGCATAGCTACTTTTGTGGGATATGTGTGTGTGTGTGTGTGTGTGTGCATGTATTTGAGTAAAAATAGGTCTTTTTTTTAAATTTTATTTATTTATTTGACAGAGATAGAGACAGCCAGCGAGAGAGGGAACACAAGCAGNATTTGTTTTGTAGTCTAAGTGATGTAATTCTCAACTCACTGGGTTCTCTAGTTAAACTCAGATCCCACCAGCATAGCTACTTTTGTGGGGTGTGTGTGTGTGTGTGTGTGTGCGTGTATTTGAGTAAAAATAGGTCTTTTTTTTAAATTTTATTTATTTATTTGACAGAGATATAGACAGCCAGCGAGAGAGGGAACACAAGCAGGGGGAGTGGGAGAGGAAGAAGCAGGCTCATAGCAGAGGAGCCTGATAACGCCAGGATCACACCCTGAGCCGAAGGCAGACACTTAACCGCTGTGCCACCCAAGCGCCCCTTAAGAAAGTCCATCAGATGTGACATTAAAGATAATGAGGCTTCTGTTCTAATAAGCATATGCAAACATTCAGATGAACCACATTAGAAGAGTACTCCAATGATATGCTGCTTTCGCTTAAAAAATTTCTCTTTTTTTTTTTTAAGATTTTATTTATTTCTTTGAGAGAAAGAGAGCATGAGAGTTAGTGGGAGGGCAGAGAAGGANCATTTCTCTCTTTTTTTTTAAGATTTTATTTATTTCTTTGAGAGAAAGAGAGCATGAGAGTTAGTGGGAGGGCAGAGAAGGAGAGAGAAAGAATCTGAAGCAGGTTCCCCTCTAAGCGCAGAGCCCACTATGGGGCTCGATCCCACAGCTGCTGTGAGATCATGACCTGAGCCAGAACCAAGAGTTCAACCACGCTCAACCAAGTTGAGCTTAACCAACTGAGCCACCCAAGTGCCCCATGCTTAAAACATTTCTAGGACTCACATTTCAGTCACCTTCAGGGCCTATGGTTCATTCCCTTGAAGAAACTTAACAACTGTCCCTCTTCCACCATTAGAGATGGAGTTGGTTTCTGGAAACAGACAAACATCATCCAAAGCCTAGTAGGGTATAATGCTCAGTGTTATATTACCACTTTAGGTAAAAAAGAGAAAGTCTGAGTACAAGCTACAAGATGGGCTTTCTGATATGGCTTATAAATAGGTTCTAAAGATAAGTATGAAAACTGTTTACACAGAATAATTTCAATAAATAAGGTATGGGGGCGCCTGGGTGGCACAGCGGTTAAGCGTCTGCCTTCAGCTCAGGGCGTGATCCTGGCGTTCTGGGATCGAGCCCCACATCAGGCTCCTCAGCTATGAGCCTNATTTACACAGAATAATTTCAATAAATAAGGTATGGCTTTCCAAGGTGATCATTTTAAGGTGATCATTTTAAGGGACATCTACAGGTACAAGTGAATTTAATGTGTCAGGAGGAAGGGAAGTGTAAGGAAAAGGACTAGTCTAAAGGCCCTGGGGTGAGATAAAGCTTATCATCTTTGAGGAACTGAAAGGTCAGTCTGGCTAAAACAAAGTCAACAAGAGGGGTACGGAGTGAGCCTAAAGAGATAAGCAGCACCTGGCGCCCTGTGATTTTCACTAGTAAAACAAAGTCACATACAACTTCGTTCACACCATTTGTCCTGTCCTGTACCCTCTGTGGTGAATCTCCAGAAATGCCAAACTGATTAACATTTCTGGTGAGAAGCCCTTGTTGTCTTGGTACTCAGGGCTTTTGACGATCCCGTCCATTCTGCGGGGCACACCTTTCCTTTTGTGCCTTATCACTCGTGCGAACATCTTAGTCTATCTGGCCCCTTTCCTNTACCTTTCCTCTTGTGCCTTATCACTCGTGCGAACATCTTAGTCTATCTGGCCCCTTTCCTACCCACTCTACATCTCAGTTCAGATACCTGCTCCCCTGGAAGACTGTTCTGAACCCCATCACCTCCTTGATGGTTATAGCACTTGCGAATCTCTGCTTATATACTCAGAAGCCCGAGAAACACAACTGTACTTTCTGTAACTCACATTGTATTATGCAACCTTTTTACTATGTGTTGAAAATTTAATTTCAATAAATTTAGGGTCCTCTCTCTTCACCCAACTTTTTATCCAATTCCCAGGGAGAAACATAATGCTGAGTTGCCAGGAGTAGAAATGAGTGGGGGTGAAACATCTGCTTCTTTTTTTTTTTAATTTTATTTTATTATATTATGTTAATCACCATACAGTACATCCCCAGATTCCGATGTAAAGTTTGATGCTTCATTAGTTGCGTATAACACCCAGTGCACCATGCAATACGTGCCCTCNCGGGGTGAAACATCTGCTTCTTAAGGTCATCATCCCTTCCACTAGCTTCTGCTAAAATATCCACACTCCCACAGGGCCTGAGATGATCCGCTTAATGATGACTCCTGAGTTGTATCTCAGCCTTAACCACAAGACATCATCAGATCTAGGTCTTGCTCAGCTGCTTTTGGGTCCCTAGTGGGCTCACATGGTAAGGATATNGGGGGTGAAACATCTGCTTCTTTTTTTTTTTAATTTTATTTTATTATATTATGTTAATCACCATACAGTACATCCCCAGATTCCGATGTAAAGTTTGATGCTTCATTAGTTGCGTATAACACCCAGTGCACCATGCAATACGTGCCCTCCTTACTACCCATCACCAGTCTATCCCCTTCCCCCACCCCCTCCCCTCTGGAAAGGGATAAAGAAAAGGGGGGTAATCAGAAGGGGGAATGAAACATGAGAGACTATGGACTATGAGAAACAAACTTCAGAAACATCTGCTTCTTAAGGTCATCATCCCTTCTCACTAGCTTCTGCTAAAATATCCACACTCCCACAGGACCTGAGATGATCTGCTTAATGATGACTCCTGAGTTGTATCTCAGCCTTAACAACAAGACATCATCAGATCTAGGTCTTGCTCAGCTGCTTTTGGGTCCCTAGTGGGCTCACATGGTTAAGGATATCATTCTGCCCCTTCCTTTCCAAGTGTAGCCACAGTTCTCTCTGTGAGGCCACCTAGGACTTGTCTGTATCTGTACTACTTTTGGGCACTTCGTGGTAAATTTAGATCGAATAAGCAGCCATTCTAATCCACAGTGACAAGAATTCCACATTATGTATATGCCACCAAATTCCACTCTAGCGTAGATGGTTACCTTTTGCTTTGGAATTTACCATAAATGATATCACGTTTTCCCAAACCTAGTTCTGTCAGGAAACATCTAATACAACATAACAACCAGTAAGTGTAAGAAAAGTGGCTTCCTGATTTCTGCGAGCCATTCCCTTGAATTATCAAACCTGGGAATGAGGGTTGTGGGACCCCCAGTTTCGTAGCCGACCAGGCAGAATTGTGGACAGCCTGGGCACTGCATTTATGGCTGGTGTCACAGTGGGGAGGGGGAGTCTTATGGGACTGAGCCATTCACCTGTGGAGTCTGGACTAACTTTGGGTAGTTAATGTCAGAATTGAATGGACTTATGGGACATCTAGTGGGTATTAGAGAATTGGAGAATTGATCACTGTGGGGAAAAACTTTTCAATGAACTTTTTGAAGACAAAAACGGAAAGATGCCTAACCAAGCACTAGGTATTTATTTAGACCTTGATCAGACCTCAGGATAAAAATATGCATACTTGGCCTGCAAGTAACTCAGTGTATTTTGTGAAGGCTGAGATACATTGTCACTATCAGGAGGGGAAAAAGGGATTATATAGAAGCCAAGGAGAAAGGGAACTTCCCAGGAGAAAGAAGGAAAACTGTCATGGGAAGAAATGCCAAATTCATGAGAAGATGATTCTATGGCCAAACCTCTCTTCATGTCCTCCTGCCTAGGGTTGGCCACAGTTGTCCGAAGGAGTAAGATATGTGAATTAGCAAGCCATGTACAAGTGACATCAAAAAAATGCTTGAAATTGCTAATCTGTCATTTAAATATATATGTGTGACCCTTCTCATTCTTGGACAAGTCCCCTCATACTTAGACCTTCTGAAAGCATTTCACTTGTGTCCCACCCCTGACGTGGCATGGATAGCATCCACTGCCTGCTTAAAACTCTTCATAGATTTCCATTTGCACTGGGGTAGGCTTCAAAGTCTTTACGCAGGACACTGTGTCCTGCATAATGAGGCCTCTGCCTGATTCTCCAAACACACACAACCCCTTTCCTGCCTTCGCTCAATCTGCTCCTGCCGGAGGGACCTTCCTTCTGTTTCTAGATTCCACCAGTGTCTCTCCACCTCAGAGCCTTCCCACAGGCTAAGTCTGCTCCAAGTCTATCCCTCTTCACCTGCCCTCACCTCACTCCTTCCACCCATCTCTCCTTAAAGTTTCCTTCTTCCTAGATGCTGTCTCTGATCCCCCAGTTTAAATTCTACTGTCCTACTGTACTCAGATTGCACTCAGTACTTTTTCTTCATAACACCTGCTAGAGTGTGTCATGATGCATTTATTAGGCTTACTGGTATTTTAATGTCTACTTCCACTGAGCTCTTTGTGAGCAGAAACCATCTGTGTTGTTCACCTCTGTATGTCTAGTGCCAAGCACGCACTGCCTGTTCGTAGAAGGCATCCTATACACATTTCCTTAAAATATAGGCTGAGGCATGCCTGGGCACCTGGGAAGGCTCAGTCGATTAAGTGTTCGACTCTTGATTTAGGCTCAGATCATAATCTCAGGGTCATGAGAGTGAGCTCCACATCTGGCTCCATACTGGGCATGGAGTTTGCTTGAGATTCTCTCTCTCTATCCCTCTGCCCTACCCCCGACTCACACACACTCTCTCTTAAAAGAATTAAAGTAAAATAAAGGGTGAAGTAGTTAGAAAGGGTATCAAGAACAATACAGAACTTAGCAGGGCCTTAAAGGGTAAAGAGATGCCTCCTTCCCAAATGTGGGGGGAATATTCAAATACTTGGTCAAAGGGCACAAACTGTCAGTGATAAGATGAGTAAGTTCTGAGGATCTAAGAACAGCATAGTGACTACAGTTGATCACACTGTATTATACACTTGAAATTTAAGAGAGTAGATCTTAAACACCCTCACCGCACCAAAATAAAAGGTAATGATGTGAGATGATGGATGTATTAATTAGATTATGGTAAATATTTTACAATGTATATCAAATCATTACGTCGTATGTGTGATATACAATTCTGTTTGTCAATTATGTGTCAGTGAAGTTGGAAAAAGATAAAACAAGGCAAGGTTAACTGTTAAAAAAGAAACCAGACCAAGAAAATGGTGCGGGAGCCGTCCTTCAGGCTCCCTGAGGTGCTGGGATAAACCTGTTACTTGCTGGATCATGAGTTCCTGGAGGATGGGCAGGCTGCCAGAATGGGAAGGGCACTGGGGCCCTCGGGACACAGGCTATTTGCCTACAAGTACAAACATATTTCAGTATTTTAGAAACTGGTACGGTTCCACAGAAGCACCAGGTTGAACCTCTGTTCTGAGCGAAGGGAGCTGAGAGCGCTCTAGCAAAGGTGGTGCTGAGATTGAGATGCTCGAAAATTCATGGATGACAAGGAGGCCGGCCACCCAGTCGTGTGAAGGTAGACAGGCAGGACTGGAGGTGAGATTGTGGCGCTGTGGCTCCGCCCATGGCAGGCTGAGCTAAGCTTCAGTGACCATGCGCGAAACGTGGAGGTAATAGCAGTACCCCCTCCGAAAGGATCCAATGAGAAAACCATGGGCAATTCCTTCCACCCTGTTTGCTAAGTGGCAGATGTCGTTGTTTTAGTAGCAGTAATAATAGTATCACCGTCATCATGGCCATCAGGAATGGCACTGGACAAGAGAACCTGGGTACAGCTCAGTGCTGCCACTATCTCTGTGACCGTGGACAAGTCAACCACTCTGATCAAAATTCTGAGTATATGAACATGTGAATTTTCTGGGGAACAGACCCGTATTTTTATCAGATTCTCAAAAAGAGTCAGAATCTACTGATTTTCAGGGTGTCTGGGTGGCTCAGTTGGTTAAGCGTCTGTCTTCGGCTCAGGTCATGATCCTAGGATGCTTTTTTTTTTTTAAGATTTTATTTATTTGCCAGAGAGAGAGAAAGAGCATAAGCAGGGGGAGCAGCAGAGGGAGAGGGAGAAGCAGGCTCCCCGCTGAACAAGGAGCCGGATGTGGGACTCGATCCTAGGACCCTGGGATCATGACCTGAGCTGAAGGCAGACACTAAACCACTGAGCCACCCAGGTGCCCCAATAAATAAAATCTTTAAAAACAAACAAACTACTGATTTTCAAATTCTACATTTTCAAAAGGCTTGCAATTTACTTCCAATATCCAGAAACAAATGGTCTCAGCTGATATTAGGGTAAATGATACCTATTAATCACTATTCTGTTGCCCTTTATTCTAAGGGACACCAAATTTATTTTGTATTTCCCTCAAGAAATATACATTACTTCATTTTTTCAAATGTTGCACTTAACAGTATTACCACAATAATCACAATACGCGCTCTTTTCCAAATTTTAAAATTTTATTTCAAATACTTAAACATAAAGTTAACAATAACCATTATATTAATAAGAAGTAAACATATTAAAATATAAAAGTAAGTCTTGAAACACATACTTTGTTTAATTTGAAAACATTTGACATGGAAACACAGGTCACCTGGATCAAATAAATTCCACTGCATCCTGGCACCTGAACTTTCCCTAAAACACACAAAAAGAAGGCTCTTGGGAGCCATTAAACAAACTTTATGATTACTTGTTAAGAAAACAAAGTGAAGTGCAGTTCTGCACAAAAATCTTACGAAAATGATTTCCGAGGTATATTTATGTAGATTAGTATAGTTAAAGAGAAAAAAATAGAACAAAATATCCACCCTTACTTAAAGTCTCTTAACATTAAAAGAATGGACCATCTCTCATACAAAAACCAAAGACACATATGTATCTGCGCTCAAAAATCACTTGCATCACATGATGATTCCTTCACCCAGACACCACTGGTGCTTACAAACCCTGCCTCCTGGTTGTGTGGAATTTGAATTCATTTGATGTAACGTGAGACCTACGTACTCAACCAACAAAATCTTTATCTTCATCTATATTTTGTGAAAACAAATGGAGGCAAAACTAAATTCCAGCTCACCTAGAAGGAAAAGACATCTTTTCTCCTGCTCTTGCTTCTCAGTGCATGTTTACGAATCCCAAAGCACTTTTTGACCTCCCCTGGACCACTCCTCTGTTTTCATCAGCCACTATCCCTGGTCCCTGCAGTGTGCCTCCATGGGTTGGCAAGAAAACTTGTAGAATCAGGTTTCACAGGAGGAAAATGCATTGCCCTTCTGAAGTCCCAGTCTGTACTCCAAAAAAAAAAAAAAAATGCTCCATTCAGTGTGGTGAATTTCCCTTGAGTATGTGACCGCATTTACAACGGGCATTATCAAAAATACAACTCGAGAATAAAACCAGGCCTTGGATATCACAATCTCAACAATGTGGGCTAACACAACCATAGGCAGCATTTCTACGTCCTGAAATGTCTGCGGCCAGATGTTCCTGGGGCTTATCAGAATGGGATCTGATTAAGAGATTATTGGGAAGGTTGTGTTATAAATCATGCTGTTCGTCACATGCATTCAAAATCATTCCTACAATGCTAGAAAAGGAGAATTTAATATTGGAAAGTATTTTCAGTGCCACCAATCAAGTAACAGAGTAGAAATGGGGGGGGAATTCTACAAATAGCCAGCACCAGCATGCTTTCAGAAATGAATGATTACATGAATTTAGCTGTTTATTAGTGCAGAAGCATGCTGTAAGGACTAAATGAGAGAAAGCGAAGGGGTGGCACAGAAGCCCATTAGTTGGCAAAATACAAAACTCTACATTTTCAAGAAAAAATACAATTAAAATGCGTATATATTTTTGACAACTAAATTACAAATGTCTTTGTAATTTCTATATATGTTGTATATAAAAAGCAAGGAAAATGTCTATATTTTTTAATGGAAAATATGGGGCTCAATCCCTGCAAAAGCACCAAATGAGTATCATTTAGGATAATGTCACTGACACACGTTTGACAACTAAATTACACAGCTCTTTGATATACTGTGTATGAACAGTGGCAATTATGGCCAATAAAATCAAAGAAAGAAAAAAAACTAATCAACACTAACATATCATTATGACTCACTAGCATATAAAATCCCACGCCTGCTCTAAATTGCCAGCAATTGGCAATTCCCAAATTCCTAAGGATAAAGACAATAGTTTCCAAATAACCAGAGCCATCAGAGATTTTGGGAGGCTCTTGGTAGCTTTACCATTACTTTCTTCTATCAAAGGGCCCAAAACACAGTAATGACTTATAAAATCCACCCACCCCTGCTCCCAAGAATTATAAACTGCAGTCATTGGTTTGGGATCCTAAACAAATTATGATACTGCCTTATAAAAGAAAAGAGATGGTGGTTAACATTTTTTTGGTAGAAAGAATATGGAATTTGGAGACAAAAGGCCTGAGTTTGAATTCCAGATTAGACATTTATTATCACTGTAACTTTGGGCAGATTGTATAACCCTCCATCAAGCTGGAATAGTAACAACGCCTACCCTCACAGAGTTGTTGTGAGGCAACAAAAACGAGGCAAAATGAATGCAAAAATATTTAGAAATGGGGAAAAAAAAAACCACTCTACAAATGTTAACTCTTCCTCTGCACTATGAACAGGCTTCGTCTAAACTTAGCAGGTGCAAAAAGTACAAAGGTATCCTGCTACAAAAATCTGAATACACTGAGGGGCGCCTGGGTGGCTCAGTCATTAAGCATCTGCCTTTGGCTCAGGGCATGATCCCAGATCCGTGGGACTGAGCCCCGCATCAGCCTGCTTCTTCCTCTTCCACTCCCCCTGCTTGTGTTCCCTCTCTCACTGGCTGTCTCTCTCTCTCTGTCAAATAAATAAATAAAATCTTAAAAAAAAAAGAATGGCTTTAAAAAAATAATCTGAATACAATGAAAGTAAACTGATCTTAACAGAAAGAGTAACACATTGCAGAGGGAAAGACTCCATGAAATCTGGATTTAGCGAAAATGACCCAGGTTTCATATGGAGAAAATCTGGCAGAAAGTTTCAGTATGACATTAAATCTGTTTTTACACAGTGAATAAACCCAGATCTTAAAAGCCTCTGTGGCTTCAAGATTAGAAAAGCATTGGAGACGCTAAATTCATTGAAATTAAAAAGTGAAAATAAAAATCATACTTGGCTACTGATAGCTAAGTAAAAATGTATTATCAGAAGACTTAATAATAACTGTAGATAGCAGTTTTATTCTTCCAACTTTATTACTGAAAAATTCATAGTCACAGATGACCTCCTAACCTCTTAAGGTCACTCCACGGTGACATCACTGAAACCCAGAAGAGGGCTGATTTTCCAAAATTTTCCTGGATGTAGGGGATTTCTGCATAAATGTACCAAATAAGAAAATGCATTGAGAGCACTCTGTGAAGGTCATCATTCCATACAAGTGTGTAAGATGTTATTATTCGAGAAATCTGAAAAGCTTTTAAAGATTTTTGGATCTTGTGGCATAAGCCCAGATCTGTGAAATTTACAAAATAAAAATATTCTACAGAAATGATATAAAAAACATGTATATCTCAATATAAAGAATAAAAAATTGAAGGGCTGGGGGATGGAAACCATGAGACAAATTCCTCTCCAGGCTTCCCGGGCTGCTCTTGGACAACCTTGGCTTTGATTTTTCATGTCACTCAGTCACACACAATGTACATCTTTGTTCATCTCTGGTCCCCTGCAGTTACTCCTGTTCTGAGTTAGTGAGCCTTCAAATAACTGATTTCTCCTGTTGCTTTTCTGAGCTCCCTAAACGGCTCCAGCAATCAGCTCATCAGTTATCCATTACTGACATGGATTCAGATCCGCTGGCCTCTCCCATCTAGCGCTGCTTGGGGGGCGAAACCCCACACTCAGGAGTGAAGGGAGCGAGGAGGCCTCAGTGCAACCCAGAGGAAAACTAATTTGCAAAACCAACTCAAAAGCGGCTGCCCTCCTTAGAATTCCATCGAATCTTGAGTTTCCGGAGAGTCCTCTAGGCCTAACTGGTCCCCTACGCCTGACTGCGAGCTTAAGGTAAACCCAGAGTTTTTATACGCATTATGAGCATTCATGAACTTCTGCAGGTATTTGGAGGTATAGAGCCAGTGGTGTTTTAAGACATCCTCCATCTCATAGCATTTGGACTGCCTGGCATTCATTTTTCGGAAGCGCCTGAATAGTTTGTTGCCAGACTCATTTCCCTCACTCGCCCACGCCCCAATGGAGCCATCTCTCTCAATAATTTCAGGGACGTGTGCCAGGGTTTTGTGAAAATAATTGGTGATTTTGCCCTCGTATCTATACTTGAACTTGGTAGAGAGGAGCTCAGCAAAACGCTGCGAATTGAAGCTATACTGGCAGAGGGATTCTGGGCACTCTTTCGCAGGACATGACGATCGCCATACAGGCTTCATCTTCAGGTAAAGGTCCATCAGCTCTCTCAGAGCTTCGTGCCTCTCCTCAGAGGGAATTAATTCACAGACTGCTTCAACCGTCTCTTTGGTCATGAGCTTCCTGGCAAAGTTGCCATTCATCCTCATGATCGGCTTAAGGTTCATCTTCTTCCTGAGATGCTTGTCCAACGTAGCCTGCCATCTTTTCCTTTCCTCTTTGGAGGCATTGGGATTCTTATACACCTCCCCTATCTCTAGCTGGAAAATCTTGTAGAACTCGGCCGCATTGCCAATGTCACAGTGGAGTGCGTCTATGGAAGGGACTGTCTCGATGAAAGGTTTCGATGAGACCCCTTTCACCCGATCCCGCAGTTCGTCCACAGACTCGTGGTATGGGTTGGAACGCCAGACCTCATAGCGCTCCAGGTTCTCAGAGTGGCTTCTGGTGATGGAGTGGAAGACAAGATTTTGTGAGGCTTCCAAGCGGGTGGCATCACAAAGGGTACAAATGTATACTGAGCCAGAAGCCTCGAGGCCTTCGACTTCCCGGACGAGTTTCTCATCATAGCCAGTGCCCCTGAAGATGAACTTGAAAGTCCGAAGGATGCCTCCCATCTCAAGCATTAATTGGCTGCTCTTCATGGCCTCCCTCTCAGCAATGAGAGGGCTCAGGATGGCCGTCAGGGTCTCGTGGTCAGACTCATCTGCCAGCATGAGACACAGAGGCTTACAACACAGTTCAGAGTTAGGTTTGACTTCTTCGAACACCTTCACGTTTTCTGAGCCACGTGCTATGGTAATTTTCATGACCGTGAACGAAAACCGAACTGCCTTTTCTGGAACTGCTGGCCCGCTGCCGTGCTTCTCGCTCACATCTCCCATTCCGTCGCAAGACTCCTTCACCACGACTGTGAAGGGGCCATTCAGGTAGTCATCAAGGTCTTGGGCTCTCATGCCTTCCAGGATGTCTTCTTCCATGTCCATCAGAGCAGACACCAAAGCCGAGTCGTAGCGGAACCGCTTCGCAATGGTGTCCACGGGGTAATCGTCCACAGAGGAGGACAGCCCAGACAGGCCATCAATAATGCCCACGTCAGTGCTGGAGGACACATTTTTCAGAGGGGGCTGCCACTCAAAGGGGTGGTAGCCTGGCAAGAGGACCTTCTCGGCATTCCGAAGCGCATGCAAAGGCTGGAAAATCTGCCTCCCGGTGATGGCTTTCACAGTCCTGTACATCTTGTGGTACTGGCTGCAGCTGAGGAAGGTGTTGACACGGATGGCCAAGCAAACCGCTGGCTGCAGCCCAGAGCCCCGCCCCTGCATGATGGCCTCCAGCTCATCCGCTTGTCTGTGCTCATTCCTCGCCCTCAGCGCCAGCAGGAACAAGGTCAGACACACAGCTTTCACATCTCCACCTTCTTCTTTGTCAGCGAAAGCCTTGACTTGCAGCTTGAGCTCCCTAAGGCGGTGCTTCTGAGCCCTCCGGGTCAACGAGAGGAGATGCTGGCGGGGCCGACCCCCTTTGTTAATATGCACAAAAGTCTCTTTGGATTCCTTGTGGCTCGAGACGTGGCGATTATATTTTTCCAAGCTGACCTCCTCATTGCACTCTTTGGCTGGACATTTCACCATCAGGGAATTCAAGATGCTCAGAAAGGACTTCACTGGACTCTCCAGGTCAGTAGGGAAGCAGGGATACTGGCAACAGGGACAATAGCTACCCATGACTTTGAGGCATCTGAGAATGCAGATCCTGCAAAATACGTGCTTACAGGTGGTCTCCACAGGGTCAGCCAGAATGTGTTCACAAATCTGGCAGGAGATGGATTTCACAAAGTGTGCTGGGAAGTCCACTGCAAGAAGGGTGGTACTAAGATGTATATTACCACAGCTGGAAATCTTCTTCATCGCTTCTTTGGTGCTAATCCTGGCCTGAGTTCTTCTCTTGTGCCGACGGGCTCTTCTCGCTCGGTCAACCACGGTTTTGAGTTTTTTGCTGAGCTGCACGTTTGGCTGATGACTCTTCCTCTTGCGTCCCTGGTGGGCAGTGTGGCAAATGTCACAGGAGGGTGTGTGGGGGTGCCACTCCATGGTTGCATTCCTTGGGAAGTAAACCTCACATGGGGCACTGCTAAACTTCCTGTACATGATGCTCCAGCAGTTATGGCAGAACTCGGTGGGGTGCATGGAGTCCACATCTGCTTTCACATCGATCCGGAAGACCTTGGCAATAAGGTCTGGCCAGGAAGTGGCTCTCTTTTCCTTCTTCCGTAAAAGGACTTGGGTTTTACCATCAACAGGCCCGTGGACTGGATATCTCCTATTGTGCCCATCAGTTTTAAAAGAATTCCCACAGATACGGCAGAGATGTCGAAGGTTGGCTTGGTGGATTGCTTTGTCTCTTGTTTTCCCATCATCATGGGATTTCTTCAGAAACTTAGGGTGAGCTTTTAATGCCGGTTGACTCAGAGCTGGCTTCTGACCATCAGCCTGGTCTGGGACTGCTGGAGATTGCTCCAGAGAGGGTTTTCCCTCAGAGGAAACTTTCTTTTCTACTTGAGCTTCTTCGGGTGCCTTTTCAAAAGATCGCACCCTGAATAGTTTAAATTTCCATTCTGAAAATTTAATATGTGGGTGCTGAATTTCATCTGGGGCAGAAGTGAGTCCCAGGGTGGATGGCAAAGAGACAGCCATGCTGGCTGAGATCCCTGAGAACAATGAAAAAAAAGTCAGATTAAGAAAAAAATTCAATATCCCACTGATGCATCGTGGAAGGAATACAAATTAATACATTCAATTATTCATTCATTCGTTGATCCAAAAAGTTACTTATTAAATCTCCTATTTTAATATACTCCGTTAGGTGCTGAGCATATAGCAGAGAACAGTCATTCCCTGCTTTGACCGTGTACACAGTCATCTATACCAACATGCACCACAATGGTTCATTTTATGTACTTATGTATGACCTTACTTTCTTTCCACCAAAACCTTAAGGTCTTTGAGGACAGAATCTTTGAGTGATTCATTTCTATCTCTCCAACATTCCTAGTACACATTAGGGCTGAATAGTAATTTGCTGAGTAAATCCAAGGAAAAAGTGGCTAGTAAAACCACAGAAAAGTCATATTTTCTGCATTGTATTAGCCTCATTGCACTAGCTGGACAATATATTTCCAGCTTTTTAAAGCAGTCTCCCGGGAGCTTGGCTGTTTATTTCTTACAAGCGGGTCATAAAGGGATGATAAAGCTACAAACCCAAAGAAACTAATTACTCACCACTTGAAAGGATGAAGTGAATTTTGAGGCTTTATGAATGCTAACTAATAATAAGTATCATGGATAGTAATTATGCTTACAATTTTAATTAGTGAACACTGCTGTAAATTACAAGGCTGTGTCTACATTAGAAACAAAACACCACAGAGCTCTCTAAACCTGCAACAAACCGTGTTATGAACATACAAAGATTCCAAAGGACTTTTAAGATGAAAAATTCGAGTAGTTTCAGATAAAAATCACACAGGCCATCCTGGAAGTCATTACTGGACAATGATCATTAGCCTTATAGTCTGTAATAAGAAGAGGTAGGAGTAATATTTTTCTTCTGATAAAAAGTATTAGCAATTGCATAGGCCAGGAAACCCTACCAATCTGGGTAGTGAGGCAGAAAAAAAATCTGCAAATGCCATTGGGGTCCTCTCCAGATCCAATTAGCCCAATATTTTCAAAATTCCTTAGCACACATCACTGGAAAAACAGCAACTGTGTTTCAACCCATTATCTAGCTTTCCCAAATTTGCCAGGGTTAACACTCTTGACCCACAAATTATGTCAAGCAAACTTTTCCCCCCTCTATTACTTAACTAACCATATTGGGGCACCTGGGTGGCACAGTCAGTTGGGCATCCGACTCTTGGTTTTGGTTCAGGTCATGATCTCAGGGTCCTGGGATCGAGCCCCACATCAGGCTTTGTGCTCAGCCGGGAGTCTGCTTGAGATTCTCTCTCTCCCTCTGCCCCTCCCCCCATGTTCTCTCTTTAAATAAATAAATAAATAAATAAATAAAATCTTTTAAAAAAATTAACTAACCAGCTTGATGATATTTTTACACAGTCATGTGGTCATGGAGAATAATCCTCAGATGAATAGCTGGGGTGGGGTGGGGTTAGCGGGGAAGGAGAAACAAGGGCCAATTCTGACTACTGCTACCAAAGTTTCTTTTTGAGTCATCCCTGTAAACTACTGAAGTTTGTTCCATCTTGCATCCTCTAGGCTTCAGAGGCTGATGTTCTTCGTGAAAACTAAAAGCCAATTTCCAAAGCATGGTTAAAAAGGAAAGCCTGTTCCATTGTTCTGTATGCAGGACTGTGTGAGATCTAAACAATTTCAACCTTCTCAAAGGTCTCATTAACATCAAAATTATTTCAACTGCCGCCTAGAAAACACCTCAACATTGCTTAGGGTTCAGTTATGTTCCTAAATTTTGTCCTGCGTCAGGTGTGAAGGCCTCCCGGGTCTCCCCTGCCCCATTGGCTGGAACTCCTTCCCAAATGCCTTTTCATTCCATTAGATTTTTCCTACCCAGTCTTTTTCTAACATGCTTGTTCTCTGGACTTCCAAGATAATATTTTGAGTTTTTATTTTTAAACACTGCATCACCATCTCTGGAGCTAAATAATGAACTTCCACAATGAGTAAATCAACCACAGGCATGTTGGAGGGATCTCTAGAACTATCTCCCCTTCCTACCCACTACCCTCTTGACTCCCACTGGCTTGAAATGTTATGTCAGAATCTGCCAAAATGCGTTTATTTAAATACTCCCAGAGAAAGCATACCATCACCAACCAATTATGAGCCACTGACGTCCAAATTAAATGTATTTGTTGTTTTGTTTTCAACACAACTGCTAAAACTTTATCCAAACTAGAAGCAAGAAGGGGGTAGAAGGGATGCATTATTCTTCTTGCTTCGAGGGGAATATACACCAAGATGCTAATCGTGGTTATCTGTGGATGCTATAGATGTTTTATTTTTTTAAAAAAGATTTTATTTTCAAGTAATCTCTACACCCAACATGGGGCTTGAACTCACAACCCCAAGATCAAGTGTCACATGCTCTACCAACTGAGCCAGCCAGGCACCCCAACTATAGATGTTTTATATTTTTCATCCTTACCTATGATTTCTACTTTTTCTGAAATAAACATGTATTACGTTTAGAAGATAAAACTTTTAATAATTAGATCTAATGAGGCATATTTTATCTATCTGGTTAACAAAGATTAAAAATATTATTACTCAGCATTAATGAAGGTATGGGGAAATGCAAGTATCTTCATACATTGCATGATGAGTATAAATTGGTATAATATCTCTAGTGAACAATTTAGCAATGTCTTTTAAAAGTTTAACTATATCTTATCTTTGGTGCAATCAACTTGCTTTTAGGAAGTTATTCTACAGAAACATTCCCACAGGTTATTTCTTGTGTGGAAATAAACATCCCATAGGCTATTCCCACAGTGAATATTTCATATAGAGAGACTGAGACATAGAAAGAGATTTGTTTTTAAAAAATTGTTTGTTACTTTAAAAAAACAGGAAATAGCATAAGTTATCACCAATAGAGCATTATTATATAAACTATGGTCCAGATATACAATGGAAAACAACACAGACATTTAACATCTCCATACGCATTAATGCATATGTGTGATTTCTATATGCATCAATGATGCAGAAAGATACCCACATGACAAAGCAGAAGACAGGACAACAATAGCTAAGAGGATTCCATTTATGCACACTTGCTCACACCTAGAATTACACACATTCTGAGAGGATACACACTAAAATCTTAATAATGTTTACTTTCCAGAAATAGAATTAACCCTAGTGAGAAGGTCTCTTTAAATTTCCTGTTTTATTCATTCTTACATCATTTTAATTTTTCGCCACAAACGTATTATTTTTTAATTTTGTGATCAATCTACTTTAAGGAAAAAATGTTTTAAAGACTATATTTATATATATCCATTGTCACTTTTCTTTATTTCTTCTTTAATCCCCCCTCTCACCTTCCCACAAGTTTTAAGACCTGGCTAAGCCTCAAATCTGATCAGCAACCTCATTTTTCTTTTCTGGTAAATGTGTAGAAAGAGAACGAAAATATAGACCTATAGAGAGCATGAAGTGGAGATTATGTAAGCATTATCGTGTGGTCATTGTGTGACTCTCAGGAATCTTACAAATGCCTGATCTCTCTTCTAACAAAAGGTCTCAGCAGCAGACCAGCCTCACTTGCCGCCTCAGCCCTGTTCCCATGAGGCACTGCCATCTCAGTGCGGCCATCACCTGCCATCACAGCTGCGGGGTCTTTGTCAACACAGAGCACGGACTCATTTGCACAAACCAGGCTAGGATGGCTTGGCCCGGGGAGAAGCTACAGTTTGGTGAGTGCATGACTAGTTACTTCAGGAGGCTGAGCCACAAGCAGGAACACCTCCCACTCCCAGCCCAGCCCCCACCCTACACACACCTGCATCCTAGCACTTGACCCACAATCTCCCCTTCTTCACACCTTCCACTTGGTCTGTATACAATGTCCAAGTGACCACTGCGTGCCCAAGTGTAATCCCTCGTTGTCGCACCTATCCCACTCGTGCATCCATCCATTTACTCCATTAATACTATTCTCTGCTTTCTGCCAAACACCATCATCAAAAAATTGACAGCATCAGCAGCCTTTCTATAAGTCTCAGGCATCCACAAAATGACCCTAAGATGCTTTCCCTTCCTCCGGGCAACTTCTTGCTTGAACTACTTCAGAAAGAGAAGGGCACTGCTGCAAACCCTGGTCCAGAATCCCAGTTCAAGAACATAATCTCTGTGTAGGGTCTCTACAGTGGCAATTCTCAAAATCACTATGTATCAGAATTACTGGGGAGCTTGTGTTTAAAAAAAATAACGCAGTTCATCCGGTTCCAAAGATTCTGGATCAGTTTATCTAGGTTGGAGTCCAGAAACTGCATTTGGTAAACATTTCAGGGATCCTGCTATGAGTAGCCCATGGTTACACTTTGAGAAAAGCCGGTGTCCTACCTACTCCAATAGAGTTCAGGAAATTGCTGGCAATACCTGGGAATACCTGGGAAACTACATTTCCTCCCACCCTGGAATTCGTTTGCTGATTTATTTATCATGCCTAGACAAGCACAGCATTTCTTCCCAAGAGTCACACCTTTCCCTCTGATAATTTATTTCCTCATTCATTCGAAAAGCACTCCTTAAAGGTTTCCTCTGCCCACAATATTCATTTACAGCAATTTGGATATCTGTATCTTCTCTATGAACCTACACTGTCTTCCTAAACTTAGCTTCTTACTCCTTTCCAATTTTTATACATTAGAAAGAAAAATCAAATTGTTGTCAGCCTCCTTAGATCCCTCCCCTCATTCTCTGCAAGGAAAAAAAGCCCAAGTCCTTCTGATTAGAAACATAAAAATGTAATAAATATTGCGGCTCAGGGCATGAAAGTTACGAGTGTTACCTTGCTCAGCAGGGCTGCCTGGCCAAAGTGTTGGGATGTCTGTAATTCGGTTGGTATTACTTGCTAAGCAAAGAGAAGGCAAAGTGTGTTCTCTTCCCCCTCTTTGCTCTCTGGTCCCTCGGAGCAGACTGCTGCATTATTTATCAGCTCCCACTGTCCTTCCCAGCCTCCCCCACCACAGAGGGCTAACCACACAAGCTAGCAGCCAATCAGAGGCCAGGAGCCCCCAGCTCCAGCTGGCACCTGGCTCTTCAGGAAGCTTAGCCAGGGGACCTGAGTGTCACGGGTGCATGCTGGAGCATTGCCAGACCTGCCAGCTCACTCCCCAAGACTGTTTGGGGTGGAAATGAACTTGTCAACATAAGCTCTGGCTTCTACTAAAAGGTTCTATAGCTCTGTGCCTCAGTTTCCTCATCTGTAAGATAGAAATGCTAGTAGCATATACCTCAGAGTCAGTGAGATTATGCAGTGAGAGTTATCACAGGAAAATACGAGGAATGGTGTCGGCCCTTAGCAGATACTCTTCAAATAACTAACACATTTTTATTATTATTTTGAAATAGTATCCAAACCCGTTCCAGATTCCTCCTACCTGGTCAATTCTCAGTCAGGGAAGGTTGTGCTCCTTGCAACAGCACTGGGTTTAAACATGACTAGTGTTTTGAAGTCAACAGGCCTGGATCTGAATCTTGCCTCAGGTCTTCAATATATTACTTAAATTTGGGGAGCCAAAAACTCCTCATCTACAAAATTGGATTGATCATTTGAGCCCCGAGCAATAGGTCAGGCTTCTAAGTGCTTTACGTATTATTTAATCGTCCCAACAAGCTATACATTTGACATTATTATCTCTAAAGAGAAGCAATACAAGTTTAGAGCAATGGAGAACCTATCCGTAGTGACACAGCCACTAACTGGTCGATGTGGGCTCCTTAACCACTCCACTCCACTGTAAAAGAATATTGAAAGCCAATTTGTGGTCGTAGTGGGAGATGACTCAAGAGTATACTTCTGTATACTTAGTACCATCTCTGTTTCAAACCCCATTCATATTTCTTAGGACACCTTGATCCCCAAAGTACCTCTCTGTCCAGCTGATACGTGAAGGATCCTCTATATTGTCATTTGATTCTTAGCAAAAACTGTCAGAGGCAGGTGCAAGGATTCCTCTGTGCTGTGCTGCCCTCATAAGACACTCTTCTATCTCCACTATTTTGCACTTGGGCCTATCTAACTGCATAACTAGTCCTGGGTCCAGCTCCTGCTCACTAAGCTAAAGACAGAACAGAAGCCATTGCAATCACATTAGGAGAGATGGCCTGTGGCTTCTAGACACTTCAGTGTGTGTGCCCAAGGGGATAGACCCATCACCTGAGGTTCATACGACACTGTGGGACCCGGCAGCTGGGAGCCGAAAACTTCCTAAAGATGGTGTCCGTGTTCAGATCAGCAGGAAGTAGGGCCTCCAGGATGGGTAGGCTTTATGGCCTTGAAGTCCTCCTTATCCGGTGGGGTCAGGTAGAGAGGAAGCACAACACGGTGGACATGGGAGAAGATGCCCTTCTCATTCATCCTCCCATACTCCAAAACCCTGCATCTTCACTGGGCTCATAGAAAGAGAAAGGGCCAGGTGTTCTTGCTTCACCTTGAAGGAAACAGGAAATATCTCACAGAATTAGAAAAAGGAGCAAATCCCAGCTTCCAAGGATAGGGCCGACTTCAGTTCTAAAGACTCACCTAGAAGTTAAATGAAACTAAGGTGGCCACCATCCCACTTTCCGGGAACTTTCCTGAGATTAGACCTGAAAGGCCAAGCAAACAGGGTCAGTGGGTCACCCTTCATGCCCAAATCAGAGGTGGAAAATTTCACTAAACTCAAAAATGCATAAATGGAATCCTTTTCAATTTTTCTTAAGGAAGTTAGATGTTCACAGAGACTCATCAAAGAATATACACCAGGCCAGAGGGGCCAGGGGCAGAGGTCCAGCTAGCCAGAGAGCTTTGTCTTTTTTTTTTTTTTTACCATATTTATCATAGATTTTTATATCATCTAATTCTCTATCAGTCATGTGTTACCTTTAAAATAGAAAAAAAAGAACCATGAAATTTACAGATAAGTAAAAGTACTATTAATGAATTTTAAATGAGGCAAAATAAAATACTGGGTGCATATGAAGATATACTCTTCTAATATTTTTTTTATAAAAGTCTAGATTTGTATATATCAGATTCTTCAAGGGCAGGATTTCCAATATTTCCTTGTTCTTCCCCATGACACCCGGGGCCTTTTTCCCATCCACGTTGAAAACGTGTCACTGTCACCTGTCCTCTGCCGAGAATTAAGACCTCCAGTGGATTATCAGGAAAAACAAGCTGAGCCATGAATTCTTGTCCCTTTTCCTGGCTACGAAAATTCTACCCACCATTCTTGCTCCAGATCTTTCCCACGTGACAAACCCCACCTGGAGCAAACTTGGACTTCCATCATAAAACAGCAAAGTCAGAGCTGCCTAGGATGACACGTTGTTCCAAGCAAATTAAAAATAAAACACTGTTGACAGATCTTGGCCAAATTTAGCAGGAGGAAAAGCATGAAAAGGCCAAACTGGCGTTTGGACGATTCGATGCCAGTTTCCAGCCTTGAGCGCAGCACTCCCAGCTGAGCGATTAGCTGTGGTTAATCCTGAAGTGTCCACAGGCCCTGCACTGGCCTGGCTCCCTATGGGCATGCGCACCCGGCCGGCTGTCCCTTCTCTCCCCAGCCTCTCCATCCGAGCCCCCAACTCTGCTTAGCAAGTTGCCTACACTGATTCCCCTTGGCTCTCTGCAGGCCTTTTTAAGAGAACTTTTCAAATCCAATTTCTTCCCAAACAGCCATGAGCTCCAGTTGCTGATATCAATCAGTATCTACTCCTGCAGCCGCGGTCTGAGTGTGTGAACATGGTATTTTGCGCTCTTATCATAATCCAGCAGATGCTATTTACTGACATCGTGATTACATACATAAGCTTGTATCTATGTATCTCCAGCTTGCAAAACTCCTGCCTCCTAACATCACCGACTCGAATGCCAGAGCTAAAAGGGAACTTGGAGGTTATCTGACCCAATGAACACACCTTATAGGTGAGAGACAGACCCCCAAGGACAGTGTCCTGCTCAATGTCACAGGAGGGAATTAGTAGCAGAAATAGCATTACAAAGCAGGTCTCTAGGATCCCAGGACAAGATTCTTCCCACTATGCTGGAAAGGGAGCATCCCTCCCTCTCCCGTCCCCATGCCATCTGGCTTCCCTTAGCCTGGAAAGGAACTTGAGTTGGCAAAGAAGCAGAACCTTAATAGGTCACTGCTAGAGGAAAGCCTTCAGTGATCACGCGAACTTGCCCCAGCACTGGGAGTGGAGAGCCGGCCACTCTACGTGCTCTTTCCTCCCCCACTTCCCCAGTCTTGAAATTGCTTTCTAATTAACTCAATGTGGATTATCCCTGTTAGTAAATTTTCTAATGCGTTATTAATTGCTCTAAACGTCAGCTGCAGCTTATTCTCTACAAATTCAGGAGAGCCGCAGCGGGCTTCCTGATGTTAGCGAGGCTGTTTCTAAACAGATACTGCCATCCTGTGGGCGAAAGAACCTCTCAGGAAAAGCCATTCATGAGACTAAAGTCTCTTGAAGTTGGATCCGTGAACTGGTTTCAGGGGTCATTAAGTTTGGTTCTCCTCTCTCCACCCCTTATCCCAGCTTCTGTCCTCCCTAACCTTCCCCTCTGCCATCACCTACCTCTGTAGGAATCCCCCATAATTCCTACAGACGAGGAAACAATGCCAAAAGCGTAGGCGATCAAAGCAACTTGCTCAAGACCCCACACCTAGTTAACTGCAGCCTTCCGCTGAAGCCAAGGGTCCAACGTGAAACTCGCCAAGGCTAACCGGCCTCAGAAAATATGTAACAAATACCTTCTCCTCACTCCTCAAGCAAGTGAAGACGTGAAGACTGTGTCCTCAGGAGGGAGTCTGAGAAACTGAGAAGTGATGTCCAGTGTTTAGGACTCTACTAGACATCCTTTCTAATTTGCAGGCATCCATCCCATCTTCAAGCCCCAAATATAGGACGTTGTTTCTTTCCTCCTTGGCCTATTTAGCTGTAAGGGTCTAAGAAATAGTTCACACATCAATGTAGGATGAATTTGATCAAAATTTCTTAAAGCTAGAATTCAGGTTTGTGGAATGAGCTTTCTCAGCCTAGAGTAAACATAATAGCCTGAAATGAGTCCTTGCAGGACATCAAAAGACAATTTTACAAAAAGCCACACTGGGCAACAAAAAGCTCTACAATTTGGGGGTTCCCAAAATTTCACAATAATTTTTGGAGGGTGAGAAAAAGATACTCTTAAACAAAGGGACTTTAACTGCAATTTAATTTAATTTAACTGTGTTTCTGTCTAATAGTTACTATGTGGCTTGATTTTTGATATAATGAAAACAATTTCTGTGTTTTTAATAAATGTTAAATAAAAACTATGTTCTTTTCAATTTATGAATAGTGGTTCTAGAGACGGAAAGGTAGAATCAACTCTTAATTATTTCTGTGCAAAAAATCTGTCATTGAATTGCCTGTAATATGTTTCCAAAAAAATAGTTTATAATTTACTATGTGATTTAAATGTTTATCTTGTTATACATTTTTCCTGGGACATCCCTCCCACTCAAACAAAGAGCACAATTTCCAAATGCAAGTAAAATCCCATTTTGGCATTATCACTATAGAAAAGGGAAATGTTTGTATCTTTATTTCCACATCTAGGGATGGCTATTAGTAGTAAGAACTTACTTCATTATGTAAGTTTCTGTAAAGACCAATCTGGATTCTACTTTTTCCTGTCTTCATGTCAATCTTTAAAAATGACTTTGTTGGGGCGCCTGGGTAGCACAGTCGTTGAGCGTCTGCCTTCGGCTCAGGGCGTGATGCCAGAGTTCCAGGATTAAGTCCCACATCGGGCTCCTCCGCTGGGAGCCTGCTTCTTCCTCTCCCACTCCCCTGCTGTGTTCCCTCTCTTGCTGGCTGTCTCTCTGTCACATAAATAAAATAAAATCTTTTAAAAAAAAGTGACTTTGCTTTGTGACAAGGGGGGGGGACCAGCTGAGTTGAGCTTTAGATGAGATTTGCTGTCCTTTATACTTCTGGCAAAAAAGAATATACCATCATTCTCCTCCAACCTCCCTTAACATTTCCTATCTCTTTCGATACCCCTCACCCTCCCCAAAAAATCACCAACCTTAATAAAAACCCATGATTATCTTTCACTAGCATGGATTACATATATTTACCAAAAAAAAAAAAATGATCTTAGGAACATGACATCATGAAGCATTCTCAGATCTCCTAAGTCTTTTTGGACTCCTCTGTTTCTCGTCACCGACAAACCATTATATAGAAACTCCGTGTAAGATCCCAGGAATCAACTCCAGGTTCAATGGCCTTTGGGCAACCTGGACGCATGACTCCCTTTCTCCAACAAAGCTATTTCTCCTTGGCGACAATCAGTAACAGTAACGATAGTGTTAAAATAATTTGTGGTTTATACCTGTTGCTGAAGGTAAGTGTTACGGACTGACTTGTGCCTCCCAAAATTCACATGATGAAATCGTAACTCCCTGTACCTCAAAATGTGACTGTATTTAGAGAGAGAGACTTTAAAGAGATGATTAAGATAAAATGAAGTCGTTGGGGTGGGCCCTAATCCAATCTGACTGATGTCCTTTCAAGAAGAAATGAGGACACATCTAGAGATGCACAAGCACAGAAGACAACATGAGGACATAAAGAGAAGGTGGCCATCAACAAGCCAAAGAAACTAAACTTGAAACATCTTAGTCTCTGACCTCTAGCCTCCATCTTAGTCTCTGACCTCTAGCCTCCTTAGTCTCCAGACCTGTGAGAAAATAAATTTCTGTTGTTTAAGCCACCCACTCTGTATTTGGTTATGGAAGCCCAAGCTGGATCCCAAGTGTGGATCAAGTCTTTCATCCTGGACACTTCCCTTATCCACCTACCAGGGAGAGGAAGCTCTTTAGATGGTCAAGTCTGAGGATACATTAGGCCTCAGTCTTCATGAGCAAATATGGTTATCATGGCCATTATTATCTGTATGGTGTTGGGCTGTGGTGCAGGGTACTACAGACTTTGGACTGACACAAACTTGAGTTTAAATTCAAGACCCAACTCTTGCACGCTATGTTATCTTGGACACATTTCTTAACCTCTCTGACTCTATTTCTTTATTTGAAAATGGGAGTAATAGTAGTTTCTGGTGGGGTCCCTGTGTGGCTCAGTTGGTTAAGCATCTGCCTTTGGCTCAGGTCATGATCTCAGGGTCCTTGTATTGCGTCCACATGTGGCTCTCTGGTCGGCAGGGAGTCTGCTTCTCCCTCTCACTCTCTGTCTATTCTCGTTCTCTCTCTCTCAAATAAATATTATTTTTAAAAAATAGTAGTACCCGGTAGTATTCTTAGGAGAATTAAATGGGCTAATACATGTAGGAGGCTTAGCACTCAGCTAAACACAAAGTTGCCTGAAGAACTCCCCATCTTCCCCCAAAACCCTCTCTCCTGATGGTCTTTTTCATCTTCTTTAAAGACAACTAACTCCCTAGTTCAAGGTAAACTCCTAAAGTTGTCCTTCATTTATCTTTCTCTAAATCCTCACATCCAATCAGTCAACAAATTCTGGTCCTACTAAATTACAAGTCAGATCTTTTTACTTCTCTGATCAATACCCTGCTGTAGTTCCCCATTTTGGTTAGAGTCAAAGTTGAAGACTTCACAAGGACAAACAAAGAGTATTACTTCTTCCACCCACTTACTACCGCCACACTGACCCTTGTGCTGGTCCTTAAAAAGTCCATATATCCTTCTGCTTGCTATCCTCTCTGCCTGAAATATTCCATTAGACACTGCCGTATTAGACAGGGCTCTCCAGAGAAACACAACCAATAAGAGACAGCTCTAGTCTAGTGATCTAGGAGAGGAATTTATTATGAGGAAGTAGCTCATATGATTATGGAGGCTGAGCAGTCCCATGATCTGCTATTTGTAAGCTAGGACCCAGGCCAGTTAGTGGTGCAAGACCCAGGCTAAGGGCAGAAGACTGACGTCCCAGCTGGAACAGTCAGGCAGAGAGAGAGAGAGAGAGAATTCTCCCTTCCTCCACCTTTTTGATCTATTTAGGCCCTCAATAGATGATGATGCCCATCCACACTGTAGAGGACAAACTGCTTCACTCAGTCTACTGATTCAAACACTAATATTGTCCAGAAACATCCTCACAGACACAGCTAGAAATAGTGGTTAGCCAAATATCTGAGCACCTTGGATCCAGTCAAGTTGACACATAAAAGTAACCATCACAGCTGCCTCTGGCTTCTAAGAACATGCAGTCTGATGTGGAATTAAAATAAACAAATCTAGAGTAGTTGGTAGGGTGGAGAGAGATAATGAGATTATGAATCAAGAGTCAAGAGAAGTGAGATATATTTTCTGCTCTGTCACTATGTAGCTGTGTGACCTTGAACCATTCATATAACCACACAGGAGTGACATCTTCTGTTTAGCCTTTTGTAAAAATGGGTAACACCTACTTTCTAGAATGCTTATGAGGATTAAATAGAGGAAAATGCCTGGCTCAGAGTCTGATGCTATATAGGCATTTAATAACCATTAGGGGCTATATGGGTGTACTGGAGGAATATCCACCCCCTAAAAAACCTGAATAAATTTGTTTTCTTAGAGTTATTCTATAAAATCAATCCACGACAAATCAGAACAAAGATGTGAAAAGTCATATCAAGAGGAGAAAATACAGTAGTTTCCAGGCTGAACAAAACCTGAGGACAGATATTAAAATACGAAAAGAATTTATTAACCAAAGTGAGGTGGTTGGTCATTATTATGAGCTAAGTTGTGTCACCTCAAAATTCATATGTTGAATTCCTAATGCCTAGTACCTCAGAATGTGACTGTATTTGGAAAAAGAGTCTTTAAAGAGATAATTAAATTAAAATAAGATCATAATCCAAATGCACTGGTGTCCTTATCAGAAAAGATGAGGACACAGACACACACAGAAGAAAGCCCGTGTGAAGGCACAGGGAGAAGACGACCATGTACCACACAAGGAGAGAGCGAACCAGACTCAGAAGAAATCAACCCTGCTGACACCTTGATCTTAGACTTCAAGCTTCTAAAATTGTGAGACAATAAATTCTGGTGTTTAAGCCACTCAGCCCATAGTGCTTAGTTACGGTAGCACTAGAAAATTAATACAGTCATCAACGGAAACTTAGAAAGTTGAAGTCAGAAAGACCTACAGATATACACATATATTCACCAAACAAAGAGGGCTATCAACTCCCAAAATGCCAGCTTCCTATCACTGGGGTGTGTGTAGCTTGAAGAACACCTCAAGCTATCATTGCCTAAAATCATTACCCTTTTGAATCATCCCACTAAATCCTTTTGGTCTGGTTGGATTTTCAGCAAGCAACATTCTGACTATAATTTGATTTGCTATAAGAAAGTTGATGTCAGTTCTTTTCTGTCTGTCCAACTGAGGCCAGCCCCTCCCTCACTTACAGTGACTCTACCATGGTGGTCAGTCTCACAGCCTTGCCTTTCTCGCTGAGCCAAGGGCAACTCCAATCAAATTTCCCATGCTCTTAGATACAGTGACTGGCCAGAGTAAGTTACATGACCCTCACAGGCAGAGTCTTTCTGGGAGATTGGTATGAACAATTGAGAGAGAAGGATCACCCTCCTCTCTCCAAGGTTGTGGACTCAAAGGATTTCATAAGTTGGTAGCTACTAAGGCCATCATGTTACCTTATGACAAAATCTATATGGGAATGAAATCCAAGTGGGCAGGAGAAGGAGAGAAGCAGTAAGAAAGAACTGATGGTATCATTTAAACTCTTTTTTTTTTTTTAAAGATTTTATTTTATTTTTTCGACAGAGATAGAGACAGCCAGCGAGAGAGGGAACACAAGCAGGGGGAGTGGGAGAGGAAGAAGCAGGCCCATAGCGAAGGAGCCTGATGTGGGGCTCGATCCCATAACGCCAGGATCACGCCCTGAGCCGAAGGCAGACGCTTAACCGCTGTGCCACCCAGGCGCCCCTAAACTCTTGGATCCAACTATTCCCAAAAGGAGCTTCAACCTCATGGGCTTGTCCATTATAAAAGCCAAGAGATTCCATTTTCTCCTTAAGCTAGGTTGATTTGGATTTCTGTCCCACAAAACCATAACGAGTCCTGAATAACATATGTGCAGATCTTTTCTTCTGCCATTGTGAATCTTCTAAGAAACCATCGCTTCCTGGAAATCTGGGATAACATCATAAGCTTAATTTAATGAGTGAAATGTTTGAAACTTTAGAGCCTGTCTTAATATTGGGGGGCAACACAAAAATTGCAAACTTTCCTGAGTTATAAGAGCCAATAGTTCCTTTCTTAATTTTTGTTTTTGATTAACTGGGTCAAATTTGGGTTTCTGATTAAAGCAAGCAGCTGACTATCTTTTGGTCAGGTGTACAATTATTAATCAGACAGCCAAAGAGACTATTTTTTTTAAAGTCGTTTTTTTTAAAAAAACTAACTAAAAAGCTGCTCATTGCAGCACGTTCTTTAAATGAACATTAAAAATAGAGTAAATGTCCCTTAGCAGAAAAGCAGAGACTGGAAGAAATACAAACAGTCCAGTGTTCATGGATAGCAATCTGGCAATTATTGTCAAAATTACTTATGCACTATAGTAGTCCGCATGGGCTGCCATAACAAATACCACAGACTGGGTGGCATAAACAACAGAAACGTATTTTCTCATGGTTCTCAAGACTGGAAATCCAAGGTCAAGGGTTGTAGTAGGGTTGGTTTTTGGCAAGGCTGGTTTCCTTGGTTTGAAGATGGCTGCCTTCTTGCTGTGTCTTCACATGGTCCTTTCTCTCTGTGTGTGAATTCTGGTGTATCTTCCTCTTCTTATAAGGACATCAGTTCTACTGGATTAGAACTTCATCCTTATGACGTCGTTTATCCTTAATTACCTCTTTAAACGCACTATCTCCAAATATAGTCACATTGAGGATTTGAGCTTCAAGATGAATTTGGGGACAACACAAGTCAGTCCATAACATGCACCAATACTTTGACCTAGAAATTCCACATCTACTAATTATCCTAGGGATATTCAAATATTCTTGAACGCAATCAAAATGATATATGTGCAAAATACATTCAGACCTGTTTGCAATAATAAAACACTGAGAACAAGTAACATTGTCACTGGTTAAATGAATTCTAATCCATCTTTTCTTTTCTTTTTTTTTTTTAAGATTTTATTTATTTATTCGACAGAGATAGAGACAGCCAGTGAGAGAGGGAACACAAGCAGGGGGAGTGGGAGAGGAAGAAGCAGGCTCATAGCGGAGGAGCCTGATGTGGGGCTCGATCCCATAACGCCGGGATCACGCCCTGAGCTGAAGGCAGACGCTTAACCGCTGTGCCACCCAAGCGCCCCCTAATCCATCTTTTCAATGGAATATAATGAACACACAAAAAGGAAAAAAGAAACTGTATTTACATGGAACAATCTCTAAGAGTTCTTGTTAGTGGGGAAAAAGCAGGAAACAGAATGATGTACACGCCTTTGTACAGCTAAAAAGAGGGGAAATATGTGCAAACATATTTTGCTTATACATGCATCACATATCTCTGGAAAGTTGGGCAAGAAAGTAGTAACACTGGCTGCCTTCAGAAAGGGGAACTATACTGGAGAAAAGCTTCTAGATTCTTCTAGTAACTTTTAAATTTTGGAAGGTTCTAGGGAAGAGCTGAGGAATTGGTTCCCTGCTTCTTCCAATCGCCAGAGCAGCATTCCTTGCATTCCACTGGAGTGGCCATATCAATCTAATCTCCACCCTCAGTGATCACACTGCCTTCTCCTCTTCAGCCTGTGTTAAACATCTCTCTACCTCTCTCTTAAAGGACATCTATGATTGCATTGAGGGGCCATCTGGATAATCCAGGATAATCTCCTCACCTCAAAATCCCTCACTTACTCACATCTATAAAATTTTTACTATGTTAAGTAACGTTTACAGGTTCCAAGGATTAGGACCCAATAACTGTGGGAGACACCATTCAGCCTACTGCGACTCCCCTGAAGAAATGGCTAAAGAAAGTTTACTGGTTTATTAATTGTGGCAAATATACTAATGTGATAGAGGAAATTAGGTGGAGGATATATGAGAATTATCTGTACTAGTTTCTCAATTTTTCTATAAATTTGAAATTGTTTTTTTTTAAAAATCTATTAAAGGGGTGCCTGGGGTTCAGTCGGTTAAGCATCCCACTCTTGGTTTTGGCTCAGGTCGTAATCTCAGTGGGTCATGGGATCCAGCCCCGTGTGGGGTTCTGCACTCAGCGGGAAGTCTGCTTGAAGATTCTCTCCCTCTGCCCCTCCTCCTACTCTCTATCTCTAAAATAAATAAATAAATATTTTAAAAAGCCTATTTAAAAAAACTAAACATGCAACTACCATATGACCCAAGAGTTGCACTCCTGAGGATTTAGCGCAGAGAAACAAAAACTATGTTCACCCAAAAACTTGTACACACGTGTTCACAGCAGCTTCATTTGCAATAGCCAAAAACTAGAAATAACCCAGATGTCCTTTAACAAGTGACTAGCTAAACAAATTGTGATCAATACTGTAGTACTCAGCAATGAAAAGGAACCGACTAGTGGTACACAGTTTGCATGAATCTCCAGAGATTATGCTGAGCAAAAAAAAAAAAAAAAAAAGCTAATTCAAANAAAACTTTACATACTGTATGATCCCATTTATGTAACATTCCTGAAATAACAAAATTTTAGAAATGGAGAACAGGTTAGTGGTGGCCAAGGGTTAAGGGGGGAGTGGGGGTGGGAAGGAAGTGAGTATGGCTATGAAGGGGCAATACATGGAATCTTTATTATTTCTTACAACTCCATGTAAATCTGTAACTTCAAAATAAGTTTAATTTTTTTTAATGATATTGAGTAAGAAATGTTTTCTAAATCTTAAGGGAAAAAAGCAAAGTATTTTATTTAAGTTCAAAAGTGAAGAGGAAAACATTTTGAAAGCCTATGTGTGTGTGTATATATATGTATATATGTATATGTATATATATACACATATATTTGAACGCCTATGTATATATATACACATTCCTTCTACTGTTGTGTACACTGCTAGGTAAACTCTGAATCATGAATCAGTGTGTTCCCTTTAGCGGCAAGAGGAACTCAGGCAGGCCACCGCTCCTGTCTTGGAAGGGAGAACAAAGACAATTCTTTTTTTTTTTTTTTAAAGATTTATTTATTTATTTATTAGACAGAGAGACAGCCAGCGAGAGAGGGAACACAAGCAGGGGGAGTGGGAGAGGGAGAAGCAGGCTCCCAATAGAGGAGCCTGATGTGGGGCTCGATCCCAGAACGCCAGGATCACACCCTGAGCCAAAGGCAGACGCTTAACGACTACACCACCCAGGCGCCCCAACAAAGACAATTCTTAACCGTCCAATAAATTTCAATAGATTTGGACCAAGCACTAGGCCATCCCATTTCCAGATGTGATCACTATCCTGGGGAGAAGAGGGTTTTGGAAGGAGAGGTGGAGAAAAGGAGACAGACCAAGGAAGATAGAGATGCTGATGAGAGCCCCCAAGAAGGGACCCTGGACCTAAGCCCAGCTTGAACGAAATCAGGAGAAGGGGAGGTAACAATAGAACCACGTCCCAACACATCTGGGGAATCTGAGAGCACAGAGTATCTGACTTCGGGGTTTAACCTGGAAAAATGAGCAAAATATCATAGTTGTACAGAAGCATGCCTTTAGGAGGCCCAGCAACAGAGCTGATGACACTGGGGGGGGGGGCGTGCAGGGGATCAGTCAGAGACAAGGCCGTGGGTTCTCTGAGGCTGGAGTCTGAAAAGGACAAAGACAGTTGAGAGAGGAGGAAGCAGAACTAAAGTCAGACGACTAGTGATGAAAAAGAGTTATGTCTACAGATACTGGGATGTGATGAAGTCCACACCCAAGCCCCTGAGCAGATGTCAGCCGGGTCCCCACCCTCCATCTCCAAGCTGTAATGTCAGAAATGTAGGCACCACCGAGGAAGAAGGATAGAGGACAGGAGAGAAAACAAAGGCATGACTGATTTCATCTGAAATGACTGGGAAAATGAAGCACTGGTTAGATTAATCTGCCTCCTTTAGATTGAATGGGAGTTCCTAATGGTAACTCAGTTGGCTTCTGAAAATAAAGAAATTCACTTACTTGCACAACTGAGATTTGTAACTGCTCTGCATATGGATTTTATATATAGTTTCTATTTTTATATATAGTTTTATATATTTTAATATAGTTTTTATGTTTTTATTTTATATATTTTATATATTATATATTAAACACATTTTTAATATTTATATAGTTCATATATAGCTTTTTATATATCTCTCTATAGTTTCTATTCATATTTTTCTACATTAAAGTATATGACACGTAACAATAATTATTTATTGAAAATAATCCAAAATGTGATTTAAGACCCCAAGATCAACAACTATTGACACCAAGCTTTGTTCACCTCTGCACAGCCCTGCCAGCTCTTATGCCCTTTTGATATGACTGAAAGTCCCCGGGTTTCTCATGCCTTTTAATGCCACAGAGACTACACTCCCAAATTTTAATATTCTTTCTCCCAGCACTGCTCTTCTCTGTTTTTCCTGATGACCAGTGGGGCCTTCTCTGGGTGTCAGGCATTGCCATTGTGAAGGTCCATCCAGGTGCCAAGGTCCAGTTACTTCTAGAGAGCCTCTCCTTTCTTATGGGCATCTTGCTCATAACAGATGCCACTAACTAATGACCCCAAATCCCAACTCAGCCTCTCAGGGAAAGATTACAAAAGACGCAAAGGGGAGGGAGGGGATGCCGGCAATTTCCCTGTTGTAGCACCTTCACAAGTTTTGCCCTATTCAAATAACCACCTGCATTATTTATTATTTGCCTCTAAAGGAAGTCACCTTGTTTACGTGAGGAAAGACTTTCATACGTTATCTAATGGTAGTAACAGAAAAACGATGTAGGAGGGAAGATGCCTTCTCTGTTAAAAAGGACGTTTATCAAGCCAAGGTCTACCGGCACCAGACAGATACTTTCTCCTTTCCAGTATCAAAAGGACTGAAAGAACATTGGAAAAGCAATTCACTGTTAACGCACATCCAACGTGAGTATGTCTCCACCTAAAATCATCTGGTATACTACCTAAAATCATTTCGTGTGCCACCACAGGACTTTGTAAAACACCAAAGGATATGATAGGTAAGACTCCTTGCAACTCAAAGACTCATTGATGCTACAAATCATTCCACACCTGTCCCTGCTCAGCTGACTGTGGAAGTCAATTCAGGAAATGCCCAGTGGGTGGCAGCATTGAGACCAGCGCTGCCCATGCAAGACCTTTCTTAATATAGCTCTGGTTGTTTACAGCCTCAGCCTCCTCCCACCGCCCTTCCTCCTCACCTGCTGTTTGCCTACATCTGCTTCTAGGTCCCCAACGAAAACGACAGACCGGCACATCACTTTGTGTGGAAACCAGAACTGGGGTCTCCAAAATACTCACATTTGTTGGGAGAAGGCCCAGCTGCCCCACCCCCACTCTTCATGGGATCTGAATTCACCATATGAACCTAGGAAACAGAAAGAATCAAAAAGATCCCTGTGCCCTGGATCCAATTCAAGGTTTTAAATCAATCAACCAACCCACCAGCATTTTTAAGCGTAGCAGGGTGTTAGACAGGAATTACAGAACATAATAACCTGCTGCTTGCAAGCTACAGGTTAATTGGGCAGATGATATTAAAGCTGTTGCTATTAATGAACGGAACAAGATAGGACATAACTGCTAAATTACATGCTAGAGACCATAAGAAATGTGAAGTTTCAGAGGAGATTAAGGGAAGGCCAAGCAGACCCTTCTTTCCCAGTGCCCATTAAAAGGCCTATAAAATATCTAAAATGCAAGAAAAATTCAGCAGGATCAGATATTAGGGATAAAAATGAGACATATGCCCAGATCCCCAGATGGGTAAGATGGGGTGTGTATTAGTCTGCTAGGGCTCTCAAAACAAAATACCACAAACACGGTGCCTTAAACACGAGTCTATTTCTGACAGTTCCAGAGGTCGGAAGTCCAAGGCCAAAGAGTCAGCAGGTTTCTCCTGCAGCCTCGCAGATGGCTTCCTTCTTGCTGTGTTCCCACGGGGTCTTTCCTCTGTGCTCACGTGTTCCTGCTGCCTGTTCCTCTGCATGGAAAGACACCAGTCCTATTGGATTAGAAACCATTCATATGACATCACTTAGTCTTAATGACTCCTTTTAAGGCCCTGTCTCCAAATACAGTCACATTGGGTGTTAGGGATTCAACATATGAATTCTAAGGGACACAAATGAGGCCATAACAGGGTCTCCATCCACTCTTCAAGTTTAGCAGAGAAAATGGGCTGGAAGGAAAACAGGAAAGCAAAAGGAAGGAAGTAAAGGGAATGGAAGGGGGTGGGGAAGAGAAAAGAGAAAGCCCATTGATGATAGAAGTGAGGCCCCAGGGATACCTTCCAACTTGAGGACAGGAAGGGAGGCTACCCTGATGAGCAGGCTTGCTCCTCGTAGAAAGGCCTTGGAGCATGGAGAGAATCTACCTCAGTAAGCAGGGCTCAAGTATCTGGGAAGCTGACTCCAAAGGTAAGAACAGAAATCCATTCCAGGCAAGCAGCAGTGCATTAACCAGAAAAACAGGCTGAGGGGCAAGGTTAAACTCCCCCCAAATCCTCTCTGCCTCTTTGCAACTGCAGCTTTAGATGCACCTAAGATTTATTCTGACTTCAATGACTATGGATTTGTTTTACATGAAAAAAAAATGTTGAAACTAAAAGGGGTCTGCAAATATACAGTAAGGTGCCTCTCCTTATTGGCCTTCTTCTGCCAAATAAGAACCCGCTGATTCAGCTAAGAACTATCTCGGTGTGTTCCAGTTCTTTGAAAAATGTCCTCGGTATTTTGATCGGGATAGCATTGAAAGTATAGATTGCTCTGGGTAGCATGGACATTTTAACTATGTTAATTCTTCCAATCCATGAGCATGGAATATTTTTCCATCTTTTTATGTCTTCCTCAATGTCTTTCAAGAGTGATTTATAGTTTCTAGAATATAGGTCCTTTACGTCTCTGGTTAAGTTAATTCCAAGGTAACGTATGGTTTTTGGTGCTATTGTAATTGGGATGGATTCCCTAATTTCTCTTTCTTCAGTCTCGTTATTAGTGTATAGAAATGCAACTGATTTCTGGTCCTTAAATTTGTATGGAACCAGAAAAGGCCCCGCATCTCCAAGGAAGTGTTGAAAAGGAAAAACAAAGCTGGGGGCATCACAATGCCAGATTTCGAGCTGTACTACAAAGCTGTGATCACAAAGACAGCATGGTACTGGCACAAAAACAGACACATCGACCAATGGAACAGAATAGAGAACCCAGAAATGGACCCTCGGCTCTTTGGGCAACTAATCTTTGATAAAGCAGGAAAAAACATCCGGTGGAAAAAAGACAGTCTCTTCAATAAATGGTGCTGGGAAAATTGGACAGCTACATGCAAAAGAATGAAACTTGACCACTCTCTCACACCATACACAAAAATAAACTCCAAATGGATGAAAGACCTCAATGTGAGACAGGAATCCATCAAAATTCTAGAGGAGAACATAGGCAACAACTTCTATGACATCGGCCAGAGCAACCTTTTTCACGACACATCTCCAAAGGCAAGAGAAATAAAAGATAAAATGAACTTATGGGACTTTATCAGGATAAAGAGCTTCTGCACAGCCAAGGAAACAGTCAAAAAAACTAAGAGACAGCCCACGGAATGGGAGAATATATTTGCAAAGGACACCACAGATAAAGGACTGGTATCCAAGATCTACAAAGAACTTCTCAAACTCAATACACGAGAAACAAATAAACAAATCATAAAATGGGCAGAAGATATGAACAGACACTTTTCCAATGAAGACATACAAATGGCTAACAGACACATGAAAAAATGTTCAAAATCATTAGCCATCAGGGAAATTCAAATCAAAACCACACTGAGATACCACCTTACGCCAGTTAGAATGGCAAAGATAGACAAGGCAAGAAACAACAATTGTTGGAGAGGATGTGGAGAAAGGGGATCCCTCCTACATTGTTGGTGGGAATGCAAGTTGGTACAGCCACTCTGGAAAACAGTGTGGAGGTCCCTTAAAAAGTTAAAAATTGAACTACCCTATGACCCAGCCATTGCACTACTGGGTGTTTACCCCAAAGATACAGACGTAGTAAAGAGAAGGGCCATATGCACCCCAATGTTCATAGCTGCATTGTCCACAATAGCCAAATCATGGAAGGAGCCGAGATGCCCTTCAACAGATGACTGGATTAAGAAGCTGTGGTCCATATATACAATGGAATATTACTCAGCTATCAGAAAGAACGAATTCTCAACATTTGCTGCAACATGGACGGCACTGGAGGAGATAGTGCTAAGTGAAATAAGTCAAGCAGAGAAGAACAATTATCATATCATTTCTCTCATCTATGGAACATAAGAACTAGGACGATCGGTAGGGGAAGAAAGGGATAAAGAAAGGGGGCGTAATCAGAAGGGGGAATGAAACATGAGAGACTATNATGGACTCTGAGAAACAAACTGAGGGCTTCAGAGGGGAGGGGGGTGGGGGAATGGGATAGACTGGTGATGGGTAGTAAGGAGGGCACGTATTGCATGGTGCACTGGGTGTTATATGCCAACTAATGAAGCATCGAACTTTGCATCGGAATCTGGGGATGTACTGTATGGTGACTAACATAATATAATAAAAAAAAATCATTAAAAAAAAAATAGGGGCGCCTGGGTGGCACAGTGGTTAAGCGTCTGCCTTCGGCTCAGGGCGTGATCCCGGCGTTCTGGGATCGAGCCCCACATCAGGCTCCTCTGCTATGAGCCTGCTTCTTCCTCTCCCACTCCCCCTGCTTGTGTTCCCTCTTTTGCTGGCTGTCTCTGACTCTGTCAAATAAATAAATAAAATCTTAAAAAAAAAAATTAAAAAAAAAAAAAGAAAAGAACTATCTCGGTGTGAGTCTCTCTGCGTTTGCATTGAAGAGTTTTACATTTGGGGAGAAAGCCCGCATTGTTTTTCCTATCAAGGTAGGTCCAGCCTTAAAGTCAAGCTGGAAATGCAGGAAACCCCAGAGAAGGGCAGATCTGAGCGTTCTGATCTAAGTAGACATAAGTACTCTTTAACATTGGCTCTACATAGAATTCTTCTCCTTCAGGATGAATAATAGGACTCGATCAATATGAGATCTATGAAGAAGTTCTACAGCACAAAGTAACATCGTTCTGATGACCGAATAATTCAGTGGGAAATGCTTTTTCTGAATCGGAAGAAACATGGGAAATTATTCATTTACTTTTGTCCCTAGAAAGAATCGCCTCAATTGAACAAGAAGGGGTCTCGATGAGGAGCTAAGCCAAGATAAGAAGGAAGGGCAATGAAACTAACACCCAGGGAGAAGACATCAGACAAATACACTGGATGCTATAAAACACTAATTTGCAGATCAGTGACAGAAGACAAACTGGAGAAACACTCTCTGATCACACAGGACATGAATAAAGAGGTGAAAATAACAAGAGAAGAAAAGATAGGGATAGATAGCCTGGGGCAAATGAAATGGTGACGTGAACTCCCAAGAATGGTGGTGTTCCCCCAAAGTTAACTGAATCTATACAAACTGAATGGAATAAAAGCATTACTCAAGACAGAACTGAAGTCAGCTTTCCAGCACTCAACAAAGAGGAAGAGCTCATCACCATATTCTGATAAAGATAATGAGCAGAGACTCTTCCAAGACACAGGCTTTTAAAATTTTGACGTTTAAAGAATAATAAAGAATCTTGCAAATATCCATTCATGGAAAAAAATTACCTTAAAAAACCAGAAATTATGGGGGCGCCTGGGTGGCTTAGTCAGTCAAGCGTCTGCCTTCAGCTCAGGTCATGATCCCAGGGTCCTGGGATGGAGCCCCGAGTTGGGCTCCCTGCTCAGTGGGGGGCCTGCTTCTCCCTCTCCCCACTGCTCCTGCTCTTTCTCTCACTATCCCTCTCTCTCAAATAAATAAATAAAATCTTTCTAAAAAATTATGAAGTATAATCAATATAAAATGACCTTCATAATTCTATTTGATGTTTTTTCTTTGATTTCCATTATGGTTAGGATAATCATTGGTGTCCTGCATTGGGGTTTTTGTGTGTGTGTCTGTTTTTGTTTTTAATTTACTATAGGTAACAGTTCATATAGGTAGATAGATAAATAGATCACCACCTTTTTACCTATCCATGCTATTTTATCCTTTTAATTTATTCATTTTTTAAAATGTGCTATTAATATATTACTCATACAGAAGAGTGCATAAAATCACTTATGTGCAAATCTCTTCCTCTTGAATTCAGATAGAACCTGTGACTTGTTCTAAGCGAGGGAACATGACAAAGGTGACGATTGCACCTTTGACTCTGCTACGTTATAAGACCCTACCTTGGTAGCCAGAAGAGAGACTTTTCTCCCTTGCTGGTTTGAAGAAGCAGGCTTCCACACCGAGAGGGCCCCATGGATAGCCCCACCTGGCAGGGAAAGGCTGGCAGCCCACCTCATAGGCGAGAGCAGGCCCCTGGCTAAACGCCAACAAGAAAACAGAGAAAAAACTGTAGGATTCCATTTCTATGAGGTACTTAGAAGAGTTAAATCCAAGAGACAGAAAGTATAATGGTGGTTGCCAGGGGTTAGAGGGAAGCTGGGGAGTTGTTTAATGCAGACAGAGTTTCAGTTTGGGAAGATGAGAACGTTCCAGGGATGGATGATGGTTACAGTTGCACAACAGTGGGACTGTACTGAACTGTACACTTAAAACTGGTTATGATGGTAAATTTTACATTAAAAAATTATGTACTGGGATAGAGATGCTGGCTAATGCTATGGTGGTAATCATTTTGCAAGATAAAAAATAAATCAATGAGTTGCACACCTTAAACTTACACAGTGTTGCATGTCAATTAAATTTCAATAAAGCTGGGGAAAAAATTAAAAATAAAATAATCTTAAAAAGAAACAGTGAGATAATAAATGGATGTTATATTAAGCTGCTAAATATGTGATAATTTATTAAGTACCATAGGAAACTAATAAAATGCTCTATCCAGGTGTTATAAATGTATGTGCAAAAAAATAAAAAATTTTTAAAAATTTATGTATAGCCTAATGAATGCTTATACAGAGCTACAACTCAAATTAAGAAATAGTGGTATATTGCCAGCTTTAAATGTCCTTTTGTGTTCCTTCTCATTCATCCCTTAAAGCAAACACTTTCTGTTTTTGTTTTTATGCTTTCACTATCTGGGAATACATCTTTAAGTGCAAGTTTTTGAAATCTGTATAAATTAAATAGTAATAAATTTTTTTTCTGTCTGACATTTTTTATTCATCTTAATGTTTGAAGATTCAGTGATTTTGTGTCCAGCTCTGGTTCAATTTCATTGCTATAAAGTATTCTATTGTATGAACATACCACAATTTACTTAACCATTTACTGTTGGTGGCCATTTGAGTTGTTTCTTGTTTTGACTAATAGCATTTCATTTGAACTGTGATTTTGGTACATAGTGTATAATAGGATTTAGTATTTTAATCCAATCCTTCCCTTTTAATAGGTGAGTTTCATCCATCCATGTTGATTATGACAAACAATACACTTGTTTCCACTTTTTTCTTATCTTAGTTTCTCCAAGATGTGAAAGACAAGATCACTTAACCATTAACTCTATATCAGATGTAGGGGCCAAGGGCAGGCTGCCCCAAAATGGGCCACTTCAGCATGAAGATAATTTTGAGTTAAAAAGTAATAAAAACTCAGCACATTCAGGAAAAGCTCTTCACCTCCCTCTCAAATGCCTAAAAAAAAAAAAAAAAAAAAATTTAAAAGGCTCCACACCCAATGCAGGGCTTGAACTCATGACCTGAAGACCAAGAGTCTCATGCTCTACCAACTGAGCCAGCCAGGAGCCTCCTAAAAAGAATTTAGAGAGAGGACCTACTGAGGAAGGGAGCTTTCGCCATAGATAACTGCATTATGATATGAACTAGGTATGATAGGGAGGAACGTAGCAAGACCTATTCGCCAAAGTCCTCTATGCTCCATTGTTTCCCAGTGGCCCAGAAAACACTTATCTACCAAACCATTACTGTTTTTCCTCTTCGTATAAATTCCATTCCTCCCCTTTGAAATCCCAGACCCCAACCCCCTTCTTAGTTCAGAATGACATATACCTCATTTTGCCTATCTTTGGAATTTCCTTGTCCACGTAGATTCCCCAGATGAATGCTATTAAATTTTATTTTCCCCTGTTAATCGGTCTCATGTCAATCTGATTCTTGTTCTAGCTGGAAGGACCGTGAAGGGCACAGAAATTCTTGCTCCTGACACAGAATAAAGGAACTTGATAGGGATTCACTTTATTCAGGCAGATCTAAATGAATGCCTGATAAAGACCAGAAATTAAATTATACATAATCTAAAATGATGAACTAATAATTATCTTTCATATATTAATGACAAAGCATTGAAATATTTAAAACAAAAAAAGAGGATAAATGGACAGAAACTTGCTTATAATAGGATATTTAACATACTACTCTCTGTCTGTGATAAATTATATGTGTGTGTACTTCAAGACTTCATGTATTCTAATTAATGTGTGTGGACTTACATACAGATCTATCTCAAACTTTGCATACGATTTAAAAATGTCCACAACTTCTTTTCAGGAACCCATGAAACATTTTTGAAGATTGCCCATATAATAATGGACCTCTATGCAGCACAACTATATGAAACATATCCTCCAATCGAAATGTAATATAATGCAGTCACTAATAACAAAGATAAAGAGAAAATCCTGATGATTTCAACATTTTTTTAAAAGATTTTAAAGATTTTACCTATCTATTTATTCGAGAGAAAGAAACAGGGAGAACAGCGAGAAACAGGGAGAAACAGGGAGAGAGAGAGTGAGCACAAGCAGGGGAAGCAGCAGGCAGAGGGAGAGGGAGAAGCAGACTCCCCACTGAGCAGGGAGCCCGATGCGAGGCTCCATCCCAGGACCCTGGGATTGTGACCTGAGCTGAAGGCAGACGCTTAACGCACTGAGCCACCCAGGTGCCCCTGATTTGAACATTTTAAAAACATGATCTTAGACCAAAAAAGAAAGTAAAACCACAACTTTGGACTATTTACAGAATAATAATAAAGAAGACCACCACATGTTAACATGTGGTAACTGGTAGGATACCCAAAGCCTTGCTCAATGGAAATTTGTAGGTCTAAATGTATTTGTGATATTACGATATACTTAGACAAATATATCTGATCTTTGTCCCTGGTTCCTGGCACAAAGCTCCTAAAATTCTTAGAATTTCCTGAGTGATCAGGTTAAGAGGAACAGCTTTTACTACTCATTAGAAGCCCCTTTCAATTATATTGAGTTTATGTGAATAAGGGTACTCTCAGTGGGCCCCAGTTTAGCTTTGGGATGGGGGTTTGTTGCCAGAAGAAACAACTAAGTGATGAGAGGGTTGGAAATTTTAGCCCTACGCCCAACAGGATTCAAAAGCTTCTGAGCTGGTGAACACAGGGAGGTTCTGGGAGGGTGGCACACCTAGAGAAGGCATGGAAGTTTCTAGGCCCTTTGCACATACCTTGCCTTATCCATCTCTTTCATCTGGCTGTTCCTGAGTTGTACGCTTTATAATAAATCAGTAGTATTAAGTAAAGTGATTCTCAGAGTTCTGTGAGCCATTCTAGCCAATTATATGAGGCAGGAATCATGGGAATCCCCCACTTCATCGCTGGTTAAGTCAGAAGTATAGGTTGCCCAGACTTGGGACTGACATCTGAAGTGGGGGCCATCTTGTAGTACCGAGGGGTCTGTGCCATCTCTGAGTAATTAGTGTCAGAATTGAATTAAACTGTAGTCCACCCAGTGGGTGCCCAGAAAGCGGCAGAATGGTTGGTATGAGAAAAACTCCACACATTTGGTGTCAGGAGTGTTCTGTGAATAGAAACAGATCAAAATAGTAATACTTAAGTTTTTTTTAAATACAACCGAAATCAGTACTCAAATTTTTAAAAATTTGAAAAATTTTAAAAAGTTAAAAAAAAAAACAAAACGAAAGAGAGATTTAAAAAAAAAAAAAGGAAATTTTTAAAATCCAAGCAGAAAATAATGGTCTATTGATTGCAAATGCTCACAATTTTTCACCCATACCTGAATCTACACCTTTTGCAATGTGACTTTGCAACTCCTCTCAAGAAGGAGAATCGATTCTCCCAAACCTTCATACCAGCTGGGCCTCGTGACTTACTTGATTAATAAATTGCAGCAGAAGTGGGGGCTGCCATGACAGAGGGAAAGAGTCCATACGGCAGATTGTAGATCCTGGAGTGACACATGACTTCTGTCCATATTTCACTGGGAAAGCAATCTCACGTCCATATGTAACTCTAAAGGGCAGATCAGTACACCCTACTGTGTGGCTAGAAGAAAAGCTAGAAATTTTTCGTGAGCAAATGAAATACAAGGTTTATTACGATCTGATATCATCTTGTTTGTTAAATATTTTTTACTCATTTCACTAGAGCATTAGTTCCATGAAAGCAAGGTTCTTGCTTGTTTTTCCTGCTGCGTTCCTCACTCTTAGGACCTTCTTTGCCCCAAGGGAGGTTTTTAAAAATAAATTATTAGGTCATGCAAGATTATTTGATAATGAATTTGAAAATCTTACTACTGTGGGAAGTTCTTGGAGAATATAATTTGAACCATAAATTGCTTCAGAAGTAGAATATCTGAAGGAGCAGTTATGGACACATAAATATTTGAAAATTACCTCCAAAAACTCCTAAGGAATCAGTGATGTTTTTTAGCGAATGAATTATTTCAAAATCTAAGGAAGAGCTAATTAAATTGTTATATACATTTGATTCAGATTATTTAAAAAGCTAGAAATACATTCGTGAATCAGGCATAAGCCTTTTACTATGACCTGACAAAAAGTAATATGAGCAAATAAATAATAAATGAGCACATCAAATTCAGCACTGCACTATTAGAATTATTCCGCCTGTTTAAGCAGAATTTTTCCCTGGATGGTTGGGTATTAGGAATCGATTAGCAATTAAATATACTTTGCATCATACATGTGATCACCTCAGTCAAAAGTAATGTTCATCTCATTATCAATAATAAAGATTCCTACCCCAATTCGAACCACCAACCAATACACTACTCAACGATGACAGTGGATGCATCCCCATCGAAAAATCAGAGGAGGGAGAAAGCAACAACATATAAAACACAGTCACCATTTTTTACATTTTCTGAAAAAAATTTTCTTTAAAGATTCATTTACCCACTTTAGAGAGACAGAGAGAGAGCATGAGCCAGAGGGACAGAGGGAGAGAGAGAGAGAGAGAGAGAGAGAGAGAGAGAATCCCAAGCTGACACTGCACTGAGAGTGGAGCCCAATGCGGGGCTCGATCCCAGGACCCCGAGATCATGGTCCTGAGCCAAAACCAAGAGTCTGCCGCTTCACTGACTGTACCATCCAGGCACCCCCATTTTCTGAAAATTTTAACTAAGGTAATCCAATATGAAATGGAACTAAGAAATTGAAAAGACAAAATTACCATTCTTTCTCTTCACTGTGGTTGCCTCTTTAGAACATTCAGTGACTAAATTGCAGAAATATAAGAACTATTAAAAGTTTAGTGAAGGGACTACACTAGTGAAGGGAAATGACCGCCCTGGAGTACGACAACTTTCTCGGATTCACAACAAAGGATGTTCGTGACAAAGGAAACAAATCTCTGGAGAGCATTTTTCACAGGTGAAGCTATTAAAATTAGGCTGCTGAGTGAAAAAGAAAAATGTTAGAATTATTGTTATGTGAAGAGAGTAGGTTATGCAACAACATGATACCATTTTTGTAGAGTATACATATACATATCTGTGTTTTAAAAGGATACCCATAGGGGCTTCCGGTGGCTCAATCGGTTAAGCATCGGACTATTAATTTCGGCTCAGGTCGTGATCTCAGGGTCATGGGATGGAGCCCCACGTCAGGCTCCATGCTCAGTGTGGAGTCTACTTGTCCCTCTGCTCCCCCGCCCCATGCTCTCACTCTCTCTCTTTAAAATAAATAAATAAAATATTTTTAAAAATAAAAGGATACACATAAAAATACTAACACACATCATATTCCACACAAAACACATACAAATATTCCTGACAGACTAGAATGATAGACATAAAAATATTTTTTTAATTATTTTTTTTAAATTTATTTGACAGAGAGAGAGCCAGCGAGAGAGGGAACACAAGCAGGGGGAGTGAGAGAGGAAGAAGCAGGCTCATAGCAGAGGAGCCTGATGTGGGGCTCGATCCCATGACCCTGAGATCACGCCCTGAGCCGAAGGCAGATAATTAACCGCTGTGCCACCAAGGCACCCCGATACACATAAAAATATTAACACATAAGCTCTCTAAGTCAGAGAATTAAAAATAACTTGGAGTGTTTTCTCTGTACTTCCCAGCATTTTCTGATATTTCTGCTGCTTTTTAAATAAAATAATACCGAAAGAAAATTCAAAGAATATATATTTGAGGAGACTATCTCATTAACAAATGCAAAAAAATATGAAATACCCAAAAAAGGAAAATATGAAATATCTAAAAATAATTTTAGTAAGAGATATTTATAAGTGCTCTAAACCTGAATCATACCTACATTGCTGGTGGAAATATGTAATAGTACAGTCGCTCTGGAAGGGCATGCGGCAGTTTCTTAAAAAGCTAAAATGCAAATACCATATGACTTCATGATTATACTCCTGAATATCTGACCCAGAGAAATAGAAATTTATGTTCACACAAAAACCTGTACAGGAATATTTATAGCCAATTCTGATCCAAAAGTTTCCATGCTATACAATTCCATTCATGTAACATTCTTAAAATGACAAAATTATAGAAATGGAAAAAAGACGAGCGGTTTCCAGGTTAGGGAGAGTAGAGGCAGGAGGAGGTAAGTGGGGGTGGCTATAAAAAGGCAAGAAGACAGATCCTTTCAGTGATGGAAATATTTGGTATTTGATGGTATCAGGTATCCGTGCCAGGCTATTGTGATACCATGCTATAGTTTTGCAAGATGTTATCATTTATGGAAACTGGGTAAAACGTAAATGGGATTTCTCTGTATTAGTTCTTACAATTACATGGGAATCTATAATTATCTCAAAATTAAAGTTTAATTTAAAAAAACAGTATATAATCACAAGCAAACGCAATTGCCAGCTTGGATTGGATTGAACGGAAAAATAGCTCTAAAGGATTTTTTGGGGGGACAACTGACAGAAATTTAAATATGAGTGTGTATTGGATAATATTTGTTGTCTACAGTACATTTTTGAGTGTGAGAATAGTACTGTAGCTATACAGGACCCTCTATAACTGTCCTCGTTCTTAGTATACTTAAGTATTTAGGGATAACATAGAACAATGCCAGCACCTAATTCTCAATTAAAAAATAAAACAAACTCTCCAATAATTCGAAGAAGAGGGAGAATGAGCACCAACATGGAACATTTCTGAAAGATAAGCAAATAAGCAGGACACTCTAAAGAGTAGCGATGAGGAAAAGAGGCCTCAATTATCAATAGTCATGAATTTTGTCCCATACTGGGAATCTTTAATGTTTTACTTGTCTAGACAAACAGCGGCTCCTTTCCACTCTCTTAGATAAAAGCCTAAGTTTTTTACAAGCCTTCAATGTTTTACTGACTAGATACTGTAATCTTTTTCAAATGCATGTTATCAATACCTTTAAATCACCATTTTCAAGTTTGCCAATTTATGGCTCTGGAAATCCACCTTCCCTTCCTGTCGGAATGTGCTGGTGTCTCACTGTCCCCATTGGAATGTCAGCAAAAACCACAGGCAATTCTCAAAGGTGGCTAGAGATGGCACTTGTGTCAAGAGTGTTGTGACCTTAATGAATGCAGGGATACTGGTTCAGTGGCCTTGAACCCCTACCAGGTCACACTACCCTCCTTCCCAAATGTAGGTTTTGTAAAGAGCAACGCCTGGTTTTCAAATGTTAAGTTGGTCATACACACACACACACACACACACACACACACACACACACACACACACGGTATTAAAATGGTTACTTGAAGAAAGTAGAACTGAGAGAAACTTATGTTTCAAAAACATAAGGGGGAAAAGGCGCCTTTCAGTTTTTACCCTTCTGTAGCATTGATGTGGGAAACAAAGGCAGAAGAAAAATTATTAAATTTCCTTCCTACCTACAGCTCATTGACAAGTCCTTGAAAGAGGCAGAGTGACATTCCTCCAGGGACTCAACTGCCTTGATGTTAATACTTTGCTAAGGGCAAAGGCAATCCTAGCCCGACCCCCCTGCCCCCAGGATCCTGTAAGCCTCCTTTAACATATAAAAATTCTTTTGGAAACTTCCTTTATCTCTAAACCCCCCAAGATACGTGTTGGAAATCACCCTCCCCCCAAGCATATGGCCCACCAATAAACATCTGAAGGGTCTCATGGCTAAGGTTTTATTAGACGGTAATAAACGACCTTTTCCCAAAAATAGCCAGCCCCCTCAAAGTCCTGGAAACCTTGCTTTCAAATTCCTTAGGGACTTAAGCTGTCCCTAAGCCCCTCCCTACTTGAAAGTATATAATAGGCCACTCTCATGACCCCGGTGCTGCTCTTTCTGCCCACGGGTCCTGTGCCCATGCTTTAATAAAATCAAATGTCTTTTGCCCCAAAGACATCTCAAGAATTCTTTCTTGGCCGCTGGCTTCGAACCCTAACGTCTTTTCTACATCAGCATGACTATGTTATCTTGTTTGTGAATTTTAATTTTTTTATGTTATTGGGGTGTGTGGGGGGAGTGGTAGGTTTGCATGCGGGCCGGGGGAGGTGTTTTTGAAAATAATAGTCGATCCTAGAATCCTAGGGAGAATGAGCAAAATACACACCAAGAACCGGATGGAAAACAAATTGACAGTATTTCTGTAAAGTCATGTGTAACAGAAGCAATAAATATTCATAGCCTTTGACCTACCAATTTCCACTGAAGGCATCCATCTTAAAGGCATAAGGTAAAATATGGACAAAGATTCACGCACAAAAGTTCATTAACACATTATAAAAGCAAATATAGTAAAAATAACCTTGAGAAATAGTTAACTTACTATAGGCATAGCCATATACAGGAAATTGTACATTCTTTAATGTTATTTTGAGGCATTTTAATTACATAGGAAATGCTTGATATAAGAAGTGAAATAAATATAAACTATTTTAAGAGCAACGGAACTAAAGCTGATGAATCATTCTACTTTCCAGCCTTGTTCCAATTTCTAACACTTTATTTCCTCTCTGGAATATGATATTTGGCACTTTCCCAATTTAGTTCTGAGGGATTTCCCATCAGAAAACATGCCTCTCTGGTCATGGCCAAAATGATCTCTTGTTCACTAATTTCTGGCATTGACCACTTATATCCCTAGTTCACCAATGCAGAAAACAAAAAATGTAAATGACCTTTAATAAACGCCTTAAGAAAAATTCACCATCACCACCACCCTCAATAAATTTTGGAAATCTTCTAGTGTGCCTATGTCAGATCTTCAAAGATTATTATTAACTTACCATAATTATTCGAATGCTGGATTCCCTGCGGAATCTCCTTCAGGAAAGAAATAGAGTATTAGCTGCTATTCAGAACACTAAAATTACTTTGCTATAAGGAAGTGGTCAGTCTCATTATTCATTAGCACAATGTTCTACTTAGAAAATCCAGAAAGAAATCTGCTCTGTTTCAGCAGAAATTGGGGTGAAAGTATGATATTTTGGTGGATGAAATACTGAAAGTTTAATCTGAAATTGAAAATTATTTTGTTTGTAACAATCACGAGGTATGAACAATAGCACCATATGAAAAAGGCAAACGTGGACAAAGGCTTCAGGAACCTGGGATACGTCCTACTTTGTGTGATAACATCAACAAAACACACACACACACACACACACACACACACACACACTTTCTCTTTATTCCCTTTTAGTAAAGCAGCTTTTAATTTGCTTAATTTTATCACTGTAATAAACCTCACTGTAGGCTGTTCCCAATCTATAAAAGAACTGTATTTTCTCCCCACAGCATTTTTATTTAGTTGTTTGGAAACAAATACATGTTTTCTATAAAAAACAATGTTACAAATTGGGACTAGTTCCTCAGTCGGCCCCACAAAAGACTACTTGACTCATACAGTATCTGAAATATGTTTGCAGTAAAAAGATACAATTACTGAAAATAATTCTGTTGCATAAAGACATTATTTCAACTACATTGTGGGCAATTCAAAGAAACCAATCATTACTTATTTAATTGCCTTTTGGGAAAATTATATCATACATTCTAATCGGGAACACTGGAAATAGTTTTCCTCTTCTTCCCACCAAGCAAGCTCAAGCCACAGTTCAAGATACTTGTTCTCATCTGTCTCTGACACTCTGCTCTCTGCTGGTGGGAGAATCTCCACACCCAGCATCCAGTAGGAACATACACCAATCAGGCTTTTGAACTCAGAAACTTCCTAAATGATAAGCCTTTAGGTGTTCCAAATTCCAGATAAGCCAAAATCTTATACATACATTTTTGGTTTTGTGTTACCCTGCCATGATTAAAGTTTTCTGTAAGAATCCTGATGTCCTAAGAGGTTCGACATGATCCCATTCACAAGGTTAACCATCAAACATGCAAAAATCTGACTGAGCAATTTATTCCCTTTGTAGACATTGGAAAGAAGCAGAGTTGAGTAGAAATGTTATAATGTTGGGGCGCCTAGGTGGCACAGCAGTTGGGCGTCTGCCTTCGGCTCAGGGCGTGATCCCGGCATTGTGGGATCGAGCCCCACATCGGGCTCTTCTGCTATGAGCCTGCTTCTCCCTCTCCCACTACCCCTGCTTGTGTTCCCTCTCTCGCTGGCTGTCTCTATCTCTGTTGAATGAATAAATAAAATCTAAAAAAAAAAATGTTATAATGTTAACATATAATTTTCAAAAAATTACACACAAGACTACCAGATAAATATAGAATGAACACATGTCTAAGATTTTACTCAAGCGACTAATGAGGGAATCATTAGGATGACAAAAGCTGGTTCAGAGAAGACTTGGAGAAGCAGAGATTTTTATACAGTTGGTCAAAGGAATGTTGAAATTAATTTATGGGGTTACTAGATACAAAAATTGTTAATATCGTATTGCACATTAACCTCTGGGGGTTATATTTTTTAACTGGACAGAAATCTGTAAGTTACCATGTAACTTCAGTGTCTGGTTTCTAATCAAATAATAAATAGTAAAATCAAACATAGGCAAATTCTCAGACATCAATAATTAAAGAATTATTAGGCAAACGTGTTAAAAAATGACACTGAAAGGATACTAGCCTTCCTTTTCCTTGCTTTATTTCAAGTTTTGGATGATTTTTCTTGGTAGTAATTTTTAAAAATGTATCCAGAGAGAATGTACCAAGAGAAGTCATAGGGTATTATTTACTCTGATTAATTATCCTGACCCCTAGCTCTGTCAGTTCAAAAACTGATTTTTCCCCCCCACAGTGCCTCTACATTAACACAGTATCAGACAAAAGCAATTCATTTACATTAAAAATACAACTCACAAATATATCAATACTCACCTCCTCTGGCTGGTACATTCTTTCCCTCAAGGAAAGCAGTAAATTGGGTCAACTTATCATCTCAACACTGCTTGATAAGCAGTGGTGAACAAGGAAAAAACCAGTCCCAATCCATTGGACATATATCCACCATCTCCCATTCTCCCAAATGAAGAGAAAAAAAGAGATCCCCTCCTTTCTCTAGGAGCAGGAATAATTAGTGTACCCACAAAGTTTAGGTTCTTGACTGGGATTTGGGAAGAGGGTGGAGAAGGGCAAGTTATTTTTAGTCTTTGCTAGTAGACAGGCTTTACCAAAGAAAACTCACTGCCCTAGACAATTTATTTAAAGTTTATTTTTCTTAGTAATCTCTACACCCAATGTGGGGCTTGAACCCCAAACCCCGAGATCAATAGTCACACATTCCTCCAAATGAGTCAGTCAGATCCCCCCTGCCATAGACAATTTCAGAAACTTCTATAAACTACAAAGTAGATTCAAAACTAAACTTCCGCCTCCTAGTGGCTCAGAGTCTGCTCCCAACCCAGACAGGAGACTGAGCCAAATGCATAGCCCCAAAGCCTGTTATTACTGTCTGAAGCCCCCACCCCACCCCGCCCAAGCCTTTCCATATACATCTACCTGTGCACACACTTCACTCACCTTCCCTCTGAGTCCCCCAACCCCCGCCCACCTTCACTCCTCATTACCTACTCCCATCCCTGCTCTGATTTCCATGGAATGGGGGGTGGGAGGGCAGGGAGGCAGAAAGGATGAGGGCTGTCCTGAAACTTATTATACTCGACATATATTCCGCTGCAAGAATCTTCTATTGGATAACACTCCTTCATGTGCTCCTTTGGCTTTGCTTGGCCCCTGTGAGCAACTCCTTCTACAGCTCAAAGATTAATGACATCAGGCCATTTCCCAAATTCCCAGCTTTGTAAATAGACAACTAGGGGGAGAGTTTGATCCACAGTACCTTCTCCCCAAAACGGAATGTACACGGGAAATGCCATACTGGATCTCTGACCTGGGTTCCATCACATCTAATTCCTCTTCTGCTTGACTCATTCTTTCTTGATCTGTAACTTTATCAAAGATTAACATATCTATTTTCTTGTTCTTCCTGCTTCTGGCATGAGAAAGATTCTGACTCTAAGGTGCTTTTGTCCACATTGCAGATGCCAGATTGCATCTCTTCCCTAAATACAGTCTCCCTAGGTGATATCTTTCGGGTGATTCTAAACACTGTTTATACGGCTGTTGTGCACAGATTTACAACTCTAGCTCTGATCTCTCCCTTACACATCAGAGGCCTTACCTGCACAGCTTACTAAAGATCCCTAATTGTATACTAGTAGGCATTGCAAGCCTCGGCAGGTCAGAACATAGAACTCCTGATTCTTTTCTCTCCCAACCTGGTCCTCTCTCATTCTTCTACAACAGTTGCTCATCAAAAATACGAGAGTCCTGGGGTGCCTGGGTGGCTCAGTCAGTTAAGCGTCTCCCTTTGGCTCAGGTCATGATCCCCAGATTCCTGCTCAGCGGGGAGCCTGTTTCTGCCTCTCCCTCTGCCCTCCCCCAACCCCCTACTTGTGCTCTCTCTCTCTCAAATAAATAAAATCTTAAAAAAAAAAATCACAGTCCTTTGTTATCACTAGCTCACACCCAACCAGCAAGTCCTATGACATGGGGCTCTCCCTCCAAAATGCATCCAGAACCTGCCCACTTCTAATCCCATCCACTGCTACTCACCGGGTCAAGCCCCGTCTTTCCTGGAGCACTGCAATCTTCTTTTCCCCTTTGCCCTTGCTTCCATCCTTGTCCTTATTCTTCACACGGCCGCCAGAGTGATCCCATACATGACATCACACCTCTTCTCTCCTTATAAATCTCCTTTGCATGGATTACAAGACCCTGCATGACCTAGCCCTTGCCTCCCTTCTGTTTCCATCTCTTTCCCCTCTCTACCTTAGTAGTCTTCTTTTTTTTCCCCTCTCACATGTCCCTTAAAAGTGATTTTAAAACTGTGTAACCATTACCCTATAATACCTCCCCTTAGAGCCTCGTTTGCAGAGGTGGATGAAAATCTTTTGTATATCACCTGCAAAGTGCTTGTTAACATTCCTTTGACATCTGCTTCCAGTTAAACAGGGAATTCAAAATAGCTTTCTCATGACAGTAACAGAAAAGGCGATGGTGTCGTTGGCAGCAGTTTCAAACAAATGCTTAATATACGGGCTTGACTCCCTTGGACTGGTTGAAGGAGAAGGACCAGGTGGTAACAGAGGGTTCTAAGTACTGTGGCAACTTCCTTGGCAAGGAGGGTGGAGTTGGGGAGGGATTTAAGAATTCCCGAAGGTCAAGTGATCTAACCCAGTTGGGGTTTTTTCCTGCTTGGATAGGGAAGCTGTAAAAATGCACCACCCACCCACCCACACACCCACCCACACCCACATACACCAGTTCAGGACTGCGGTGTCAGGAATTCCCAGGTGGGATACCTATCCGACGCGCGAAGGAAGCCCAGCGGGAGTGCGCAGGGTTGATCGCAGTAGCGGCCCCGCGCCTGCGCCGAAGCCTGCGGGCCCGTGGAGGACCGCCACCAGGGGGCACCCGGGACAGGCTCGGCCGCTCTGTCTCCGCCCCCGCCCGATCCCCGTCCCTCGCTGCCCAGGCAGAGCAGAGAAGGCGGAAGTAGGGGTGTCTGCGGCTGGGGCTCGGGCTCCGGGCGGCCCGGGGTCGCAGCAGAAGCGGCCTTCGGGTCGGGAGATTGGCGTCCAGGCGGCCTCCACCCAGACTGAGGAGCCTTGGTGGAGCCGAGTCGTGCGGCCGGCTGGAGTCGGCGGCCCAGCGGACGAGAGCGGTGAGTCTTCGGACGTCTCCTCCCCGCGGCCGCGGCCTTTTCCCCTAGGTTGGGGACGCCGCCCCCTCCTCTCCAGTTTCTCACAGGTTGGGGTCGCCGCCCCCTGTCCCCTCGCTTCCCAGAGGTTGGGGAGGCCGCCCTCTGTCTTCTCGCTTCCCGTAGTCTGGGGACGCCTCCCCCTCTCCTCTCACCTTTGCTCCCCCTGCCTGCGGGGACCTGCTCCCCTCACTCCATCCGCCCGTGGGAATCCCGCGGCCCCTTCCTTAGCCCTACTTCCCTTCACCCCGCGTATTCGCCTTTCCAGAAAAGGAAATTGCCTCTTGGATTTTCCCGTCCCTCGGAGCTGTTACCAGCTTTATTAAAAAAAAAAAAAAAAAAGGAAAAAACCCAAAAACAACCCGTAAACCTTTTAAGTTCCCATCGCTTTCTGTCACTGTCATGGGAAAGCTATTTTTGGGTTCCCTGTAGAACTCGATAGAGGTCCCAGGCAGCAAGTTAAAAAAAAAAAAAAAAAAAAGGTTCAGATGACATGAATGTTTCCTCCCCCGCCCCTGCATTCGGTAGTTGTAGAGATTGTTCCAGACGCTGGGTTGATAAAGCTGTTCCTAGTATTTGGCTTTAGGGGAACTCCAGTTGAAAGTTAGGACTGTCTTGAATGTGAACAGAAAGCACCTAAAGTATTAGCAGCTTGAATGTATAGTATTTGTGTGTTTCTGTGTTTGTCGGGAGAACGGGTTACTAATGTCTTGCTACGCAGGGGTAGAAACGAGAAAAACTTGTAAAGAATATCTAAGTTTTGACCTTGTGAACCCCACCACTGCCATATTATCCACTCCTCTGTGATTACTGGGGAAGATGGTTTTTTTCTGATTTTGAGTTGGGATAGGCCAAGGACAGTGTGGTCTTTTTGTGACTCAAGGATGGAATGTGTTTCATTCAGGCCCTTGTTGCCCACGTGATGAGCCCAGTTTCTACCTACATGTACTATATACTTCTCAGTATTTTAGAATTGTAAAGGCCAGACCTTTTCTGTGATAAGTTGGGATATGTGATGCTGATATAATTTTGGCTCCTTGGATTTTAAAAGAAGTTGTTCAAATCCATGCCTCCGGGAGGGAATCAAATAGTGCCTAGGAAGGGGAATGCCTCTCGAATTTGTATTCAAAATTAAGACCTAACAATTGACTATTTTGCAGCATTTCTTGGCCATTGCAGCACATTTACAAAATCTTTGCATTTCAGGAATAGATTTTAAAGAGCTGGTGAATAGTTGTTTCTAAAGCTAGTAGAAGAACAAAGGTACTTTCTCAGCATCTCATTTTCTGTCTTTTTACTTTATAGGAGTTCTTTGTTTTGCCATGAATGAATTTTCCATTGACTTAAAATTGACCTATTTGAGACATACCCTGTTGATTTCTTAAGCTTAGAACCTTTCTGTCATTAGCATCTGTTGATCTTTGAGGAGCACATTTTTGTGCGCCACCATACTCCCCCCTTCCCTAAGATATTTAACGGTGTACTCTTTGGATTATAATATATACCCAGATACTAATATGTGGATTTAAGCCATGATTTATGACAAGCCATGATTTATGACAATATTTATTCATTTTGCAGTCTAAATAAGTCATCAGTGGTTACATCCCACAATAATTTATTAAGGCAGTGCTTTGTCAAAAGTTCAAAAATAATAGAAGTAAAAGCCGGTGAATCACTGAAGTAGTCATTGGTAAAACTTTATTGTGCACACCAAAAAACTCTTTGCAAACCAGGAGCAGTTGAACCAAAACATGGAATGAGGCTCAGGGGGATATTGTTATAAAGCAGCTTACATAGTGAGAAGGCTGTGACTGTTTATTCTTCACAGTGATTGGGTAGAATATTAGAATTTTTTTAATGATAGGGAATTGGTCAGTGGTTACTTTGTATCAACCTTGGGGAACACTTCAGGTTTTGCCTATGATTTCCAGCAAGTTACTTAACTCTTTTATGCTTCATAGTTTCCACTTTGATAAAATGGGGACAATAAAATTGTTAAATAAAATTACTATTTAGAGCTGCACGTAATACCTCATTCTTCCAGATGCTGTTCTAAGTGCTTTGCACATATTAACACATTTAATCCTCAGTAATTCTGAGGTGGGTTTCGTTATTATCTCCTATTTATACATGAGGAAACTGAGGCATAGAAGGTTACCTGACTTGTCTGGGTCCTACACCAAATGATGGAGAAAAGAATTAAACCCCTACCATCAAATTCCAGCACCTCAACTCTTTACCACTTCGCATACTGCGTCTCCAGCCAGAACAGTACCTCTTCCTTTGTGATCTTTTTGAGAAGAAGAAGGTGTCTGTAAAAGAAGAAGGTGTGGAAGTAAAAGATACAGGATTACTGTCTTAACCCACTGTTTAGCCTAGTGGCAGCCAGGATTTTCATGTGAAAATGAAACAGGCAGTGGGATAAATGTCTACCATATTGACTAGAGGCTTACATTCTGTTTTGAGAACTATATTTGGCACATATAAGGAATTTTCCTCTGGTGTAATTATCTGCAACAGAGACTTGGTTACATAGGCTGTGAATTGCTCTTAGACATTAGCTTCTAATTCATAAATACTATAATTGTTTAGAATTTGAAGGCATCGCACCTACCCATGAAGGCAATAGTTTTCCATAGGTCAATGAAACCTCACGTGTTTTTCCAGTCATTAATAATGAGACATAGTCACTTGACCTGACTGATGGCAAAAGGACATACACATATATATTTTCAGTTCCATTCCTTCTACATAATAGAAATCCCCATACTGAACATTTAGAAGTACCTATAGAATTTTAAATCTAGAAGAAGAAACCAAGAGCCAAATTGTTAGGTTTCCCAAAATCACACATTGGTAGTTGCACATGATCACCTGATTCCTTGTGCATTGCTGTTCCTTGCACTGCTTGCTGGTCATACTGTGCTCTTCACCTTATGATACTTGAAGGAACTTCAGTAGCATAATTCAGTTCTTCATCAGATGCTTAATGAGCACCTGTTATATGAAAGATCTTGTGCTAAGGACTGAAGATAGGAAAATTCTTAACTTCAGTTATAGGAAACAGACATATAAGCAGATAATTATGACATAACTAAGTGTTATGGTTGAGGTGCTTTTCTTCTTTTAATCTTATATTCTCTCTTTCTCCTAGATCATGAACTCCTTAACTCAGAAAATCGTAGTTATGAAGCAAAGCTCAAAGAACTTTTAAAAGTTTTCTGTATATAGTATTAACATAGCTAATGTATATCAACCAAAAAGTGACTTGCATAGTTCAGCTCTGACATATATGTGTGTGTATGTATATGTGTGTTCAGGCATTTTATTCCTGTTTCTACAGAGCAATTGGTAATCACGTTACTATGAGTCTGCTAAACTGTGAAAACAGCTGTGGATCCAGCCAGTCTGAAAGTGACTGCTGTGCCGCCATGGCCAGCTCCTGTAGCGCTGCAGCTAAAGATGACAGTGTGAGTGGAACCGCCAGCACGGGGAACCTCTCCAGCTCTTTTATGGAAGAGATCCAGGGGTATGATGTGGAGTTTGACCCACCTCTAGAAAGCAAGTATGAATGCCCCATCTGCCTGATGGCATTACGGGAAGCAGTACAAACACCATGTGGCCACAGGTTCTGCAAAGCTTGCATCATCAAATCAATAAGGTATGTGAGCGGGGCGCCTGGGTGCCACATTCAGTTGAGAGTCCGACTTCAACTCAGGTGGTGATCTCAGCGTCATGAGATCAAGCCCCGAATCAGAGTCTGCTTAAGACTCTGCCTCTCCCCTCTGCTTGTACATGTTTTCTTTCTCTCTCAAATAAGTAAATAACTCTTGGGAAAAAAAATAATAAAGTACGTGAGCATAAGAACTGTGTCCAGTAACAGAACCAAATACAGAGAACATTATTCCATAGCACACAGGACCTCCCGAGAATAGTCTTATATGTAAAAAGTTACTTAGGGAAAGGCACACTGGACAGAAAATTGAGAAATTTAGATTCTTACTCATTTCTGCTGTGGTATGAAAGGTAACTACTGTCCTGTCCCCTCCTGACCCTCAGATAAACAGGTAAATTAGCTATTTCTACTTAAAGCAGTTCTGTTGCAGACTAAGGGGTGAGTCTATGCTTTTAGAAAATAATACAGAGCAAATGTGCCTTAGGGGCACCTGGCTTGGTCAGTCAGAGAAGCGTGCAACTCTTGATCTCAGAGTTGTGGGTTTGAGCCCCGTGTTGGATATAGAGAGTGCTTAAAAATAAAATTTAAAAAAATTTACCTTAAATGATGATGCTGTTAGAATGTGATAATCTCAGCCATACAAAGAATGCTGACATTTAAGTGATCAGTTATTCTTATTTTAGCTGTGTTAAATTCTGTTACCTGATGTCTATGGACAACTGTAAAATGAAAGGTATTTTTAAAGGAAGTATTAGTTAATGGCTCTACTTCATAATATATCCAAAATCAAATTCCTTCTCACCTCCTCCACTTGCTACCGCCATCTGATTCACCATCAGCCCTCACAGCCCTCCTGCTTCTACCCTTGCCTTCGTCCATACTGTTTTTAGTACAACCTGTTTCAGTAAAATAAGTAAGATGATACCATCACTGCTCAGAACATTGCAGCAGGTCATCTGAGAACACAAGCCAAGGTCCTTGTAAGGCCCTGTGTGATAGGCTCATAGTCCATTTTCTGACCACCTCTCTACTACACTCCCTTCCTTCCACCGGTTCATTCTGCTGTTTCTTGAACTGTCAAGCGTGCTCTTGCCCCGGGGAGTTGGCTTTAACTGCTCTCTCTGCTTGGAGCACTCTTACTTCAGCTAATTGCTTAGCTAATACTCTTTCCTTCCCCCAGTGTGGCTCACATCTCACCTTCTCATAGGTAACTGAGCCACCCTATTTATACCAAAGCATGATTACCTCCCCCCCACACTCTCAGTCTCCCTTAACCTACTTTTCTTTCTTCCTTAGCACCTTTCATCTTCTGAAATACCAGATAATTTGTTTATTCTCTGCTTTTGTTTAACTGGAAGATAAGCTTCTTGGGAGCAGAAGTTGAGATCTCTTTTATTTCTTGATATTTCCGAAGTGCCAAGAACAGGGTCTGACACACAGTTGGTGCTCAGTAAATCATAGTTGCTTTGACCAAATGAAGGTAGATGGGATTTCCACAAGTGATTCAAATTCATCTCCTAAGAAATAGATACATTTTACTATAATTCAGAAGTAGATGGGAATATTTTTAGGTGACTAAAGGGTTCTGTACAGAACAAAAATAGCGGAAGAAGGTGGGGGGGATTTTATGTTCTTCAGTACGTTTCTGGTTATATTGGTAAAATCATTCTTAAGCTGGCTCTTCACTAGTCTTACAAGTTTTTCTCTTTCAACTTTTAAATTAACTTTAGCATAAAACTTGAATTTAGGGTAACTGCATCCATACTTGGGACTTGGCTTGATTTAAATTGCAAGGGAACATGTGACTTGTGTCAATTCTTGAAAAAACTGTGTTACCCACTGTTGAATTGGTAAGATCTGTTGAGGGTAGGTTTTCTCACCCTCCTCACATGGCACTTTGGGCCAGAACATTTTTTGTTGTGGAAATTATTGTAGGATGGTTTAGCAGCATCCCTGGCCTCTGTTCATGGATGTTATAGTATCCCCCTCTCCCCAACTCTGACACCCAGAGTGGTCTCCAGACATTGCCAAATGTCCCGTGGGGGGGCAGAATTGCCCTGGTTGAGACCAGTGGTTTGGAATGTACATGAGAATGATGTTAAAGGCTCAATTTTTTTTTGTTTATATCGTTATGTTGGCAATAAAAATGGATTGTTGGTTTTCCTGTGAGTAAAAATGTATAGTATTTTACCAAGTGTCACACATCCCAGGAAGGGATGTTTTTTAGTAGCAAAGTTCATGCAAGTAGTGGGACATGGTCTGAAAAGGAAGTAAAACCCACAAAAGGAAGTCCGAGCTTTTTTTTTTTTTTCCTGTCTCCCTCCAAGTTAGAAATGACCATTTAACTTTAACTCTGAAGTTCTTAAAGGAACAGCTCTGGAATTTTTCAACTCTTACAGTCATTCAAGGAATCAGAATCTATCTCAATTCAATTCCGTTTTCTTTTGGAGTGATTGATAATGCTGTGGACAGTGGTTTCCAGTTTACTCTGTAAGGTCGTTCTTATTTTTCTCTTAGTCGTCCATCACTTAAGTTTTGGGCATCTATTTCTTTGCTTCTCACAAAGTATTTGACAATGTAGTAGTAACATGCATTCTGAGAGAGGCCTCATAAAGACCATGTCTCTCACCTTTATTAGTTCTAAGACTTTTGACAGCAGACCCCATTTTTCAGCAGCTTTTTCCCTGCAACAGCGATTGGCACTGTTGGTTTACACATAGAAGGAGCTCAACAAATATTTGAGTGATCCAGTAGCCTACCCGACCTGCCATATTTTGTCAGGTAAAGATTGAGACATCCCAGAAAGTTAAAGGGTAGTGTCAGACACCCAAGCTTCCTAGGGATGGTTTTTCCGTTGTAAGATGGAATAAACCACTGGGAATCAAGACATAGAGGTGCTCTAACTCCCTACTGCAGTGTACCTTAAACATAAAGGAAACCTTCTGTTACCTGTGAGCCAGAGTATTACAGTGACCTTAAAATATGACCTCGTAGGGGTACTGCTGATTGGTTTTATTTTTCCTATGACCAAGCAGCACAGTACAGACATGTTGTTGGCACACAAGCCGTACATCTAGTGCCGTCTCTCTAGGACGTTGTACGGCTGCTCACAGAGCAGAGGCCTGCCAGACTGCCACAGTTCCCACCCTTAACTTTCACTTCACTTCATGCCAATCAAAATATGATTTTAGTCAATTTTTCTCATTTTTTGCTTTAAATCTTTCCCAAATCTAAAATGCACATAGTTTTTGATAGGTAACCAAATGGTGCTAGTTGTATTCGTTTCAGTGAAGAACGCTTGTTAAACTGTTGCAAAAGAACAGTTTATTTTGGTGATACCCCATATGATGTGTTAAATTACTTTCCATAGGAAATAATCAATGGAGAATTTATATGCAGTGACTTAAAGTTTTGTGTTTTCTAACATTAACATTTGTTTAAATCTGCTAAGTGTATGTATCTTACTTGTTTCTTTTAGGGATGCTGGTCACAAATGTCCAGTTGACAATGAAATATTGCTGGAAAATCAACTATTTCCTGACAATTTTGCAAAACGAGAGATTCTTTCTCTGATGGTGAAGTGTCCAAATGAAGGTTGTTTGCACAAGATGGAACTGAGGCATCTTGAGGTATTAAAATTATTTTCTGTTAGCATATATGCAGGGCAGTTCCTGAAGGATATGCACTTTGCTGTGTCCCATCTGTGCCTAGTATATAATAATTGGTTAATAAATTCTTGCTGAATTAATATGAGTTCTTTCATAATTGAATATAAATATGAGTAGAAACCATATATTTCTTATTCCATGTACTCAGTCTTTGCCCCAGTGATAATAAGAAAGAAATCAGCATTCTACTACAAGTTTTTTCAGTGAACATTATCTGCAGTAAAACAGGATTTCAAATATAAGCATCACATGTTAATCTCTTAATTTTGTTTCTCTCATTTGGAAATAAGCAGCAAACTCCATGTAGTCTGTCATCTTAGTATCCTAACCATACTTTTTTTCTCTGTTTTTATTTTATTATGAGCTAAATGGGGTCCTCCTACAGCTTGAGATTAGCTGAAGCAATCAGATAAAAGCATTTGCTTTTTAAATAAAACAGTTCTTAGCTTGGTTGTTTTACAAGAATTAAATATTGTTTATGTTGTATTTGAAATTAAGTGTTTAAAATGTATTTGCGGGGTACCTGGGTGGCTCAGTCAGTTAAGTGTTTGCCTTCAGCTCAGGTCATGATCCCAGGGTCCTGGAACTGAGCCCAGCATTGGGCTCCCTGCTCAGTGGGGACCCTGCTTCTCCCTCTCCCTCTGCTGCTCCCCCTGCTTGTGCATTCTCTCTTTTTCTCTCAAATAAACGAATAAAATCTTAAAAAAAAAAAAACAAAACTCTGGCTTAACAATGGGAAGCCAACTAAGTCTTTAAAAAAATAAAATGTATTTGCAGCATGCCTACCTTTACTTTAGCTCCTTTTGAAGGAATGGTCCCTTTTGACACAGTACTAAATTGATAATCAGAAAATCTGACTTCTTTCCCTAATTGGATACATGAACTTGAGAGTTCACATCCTGTGTATAAACTTGTAATTCACAACCATTATTTAAATTGAGTAAGGCCAAGGGCACCTGGGTGGCTCTGTCCATTAAATGTCTGACTCTTGATTTTGGCTCAGATCATGATCTCAGGGTCATGGGATTAAGCCCCATATTGGGCTCTGCACTCATTGTAAATATGCTTGTCCCTCTCCCTCTGTTCTTCCTCCTATTCACTCGCTCACTCTCTGTCTCTAAAATAAATAAAATCTTAAAAAATCAAAAATAAATTCAGTAAGACCTTCATATGGTGTGTGCTAGACAATACAGGTTCAGTAGCCAGTTCTATAAAAGGGAACAGTATATTCTTAGATTATTTTTTAGGCAATTTCATAAGGATTGGCAGTACTAATCAAAGACATTTTCCTTATTACAGGATCACCAAGCACATTGTGAATTTGCTCTCATGAATTGTCTCCAGTGCCAACGTCCCTTCCAAAAATGCCAACTTAATATTCACATTCATAAGGAGTGCCCGAGGAGACAAGTTTCTTGCATGAACTGTGCTGCGTTGATGGCATTTGAAGATAAAGAGGCATGTACTAACTTGGATTTGTTAATTTCACTACTTCTTTAAAACAAAATTTTAATGTACATCTGAGGGTATAGAAGAGGATGTTACTCCAAATCTGAGTCTATATTATCAGTGGTGGAAGATTGACTTTTAAGAAAGGGGTCAGTAAACCATTTTAGTAAGTAGGCGTAGAGTTTATACTTGTATATCTTTCTTAGAAAACATTGTTTATACTACTTAACCGCTATAGTAGATCTGCAAGTAACACAAGCTTCTAGGAAGGACATAGGCTGTATCCTTTTCTATGTGATATTTTAATGACCAATTTTGGATTAGAGACAAGCAAGTAGAATGGTTACTACTTTATCAGACTTACACTTTTCTTTTTGAAAAGGAGAATGGGTGGTTAAAACTTGTATGGAGAATAAAAACCATGAAGCATATTCCTTTGGTGATAATTTATTGAACTACATCCATGTAATGAATTCACTTTTCTGTACATATGTTATGCTTCAATTAAAATGTTTATCTTTAAAAGAAACATTATGGTGCTTGACAGCATCATAGTGATAGAGCAGTTTTCCATTCAGAAACTGAGGTGTGGAGAGGTTAAGTAATTTTATGTTAATATAGTCAGTGGCAAAGCTAGCACTAAGATCTAGTCCAGGATCCCCATCCTATGTCCTCTTTACTAAAATAACCTACCTATAATTTGTTTTTTTATAGTGACAAAGATACTTCCTTAAACTTTATTTCTTATAAATTCATCTTGGTAATTTTCCCTACTTTCTTAGAAGGTCAAGCATATTCATTAAGTTGATGAAATATTAAAGAAGTATGCTAACTTGCTAAACATGTAGAGAAGTCTTAGGCATAATTAGAGCAAATTGATGTCTTCCTAAACTTCAGTAAGTTAAGTGGACTTAACCTGGAAGCTTAATTACTTCTCAGCATAGCAACTAAACTAAGTTTTGGAACACAAAGCTTACCTTCCTTCATCTTGCCCTAATAATACTTCTGTTCTTTTAACCTTCCTGGTAAGAGTTTTAGTTAAGTCATCAAGCTGCTGCTGGAAATTTTTGGAAGGGGGCCTTTGGAGAATTATATTACTGGTAAATTTTGTCCAAACTAGTTGCAGAAGAAGTTCAGAAGAAATGATTTAAAAGATTCGCTTGTGTACTGCTCATATTCTTTTAAAGAGCTGGAAGGTGAGATGAATCTCATTACTACACTGGCCCCCTTTGCAAAGAAAATAACCTTCGTACTTTATTCTTATATTTTTGTTTTGCACAAATTGAGGTCTTTAATTTTTTATAGTGAATTACTTTTTATAAAAATAGACTGTTTTTACTTTTTCAGATTTTCTCATGCTTTTTTAATATTTTTCTAATAAAATTTAGGTGCATGACCAGAACTGTCCTTTGGCAAATGTCATCTGTGAATACTGCAATACCATGCTCATCAGAGAACAGGTATAATGATTCCCTTTCACAAGTTAATATTTCCATCAATAAAGAAACAAGTTAGGCTTTTAATGGGAAATTTAAATCAATAAAGCAAAATGAATACAGATTGAAGAAGTATTAAAACAAAAGTTTTCATGTAAATTAATAGAGTACTTTCAGAAAGAACAAAATATTCAGCCCTAAGTACTTAAAATTCCCAAGTCATTAGCATATACCCATGTTTGTGTATATTCTTAAAAATTCCTACCAAACCCAGGTCATTTTAAGTTAAAAATAATCAAAAAAAATCTCCATTTGAAGAAAGAAAAAAACTTCGAGAAATACATATTTGCACACTGTGGGACAGGGATCTTAAGTGTTGAGAGACCAGCTGAAAGAGAACAATGAAACAGAAGAAAGCAAGTCTGTTCAGTAGTAGAGCATTATTTATACCTGTAGCCCCTGAGACCTGTTGGGACATTTTGAGATTTCTAAGATGGGTAGCGCCTCTGTTCATTTGTGCTGTAGACTGCTAATGGGCATCATGAAAACTAGTAGTTACAATAGAAAACTGTACATTTGTATTAATAGAGAACGGAAAATTCCATCTGATTGCTATCTTTTGACATTTGGGGAATTTACCCACAAAATATGAATATTAGTCATTAAATATTTATACACCCATGAAATCTGCAAACCCAAAGATTGTAATTGATTACTTTAATAAGTAGCAGCAAGCAAAACTCGTCACTTGACTAAACTTTTCCATTTGTCTTTTAACAGCGTCTTTTAGGTTTTTTTTCCCAATAAAGCCTTAATTTGAAGCTGTTAAACTTCCTTTTCCTTATGAAGTCTCACCACCTTAGTTCTCTTTTTTGCTCTGTTTTAATATTTGAAGGAGACCATATATCACATATTAAACGTAGCAAAAATAAAATAACGTATGAAAAAACTCTAGGTTAAGAGGAAACGTAGGTCTTGATATTGGCTGTGCCCCTAACTTGCACACTGATCTCTGATAAGAAAGCTCACATTTCTAGATCAGGAATCAGCAGAACAGCCCACCAGCCCATCTGGCCTACTGCTTGTTTTTATAAGTACACTTTATTGGAACACAGCCATGCCCATATGTCCGTGTGTTGTACATGGCTAGTGTACCATGATGCTAAGAGTTGAATACTTGGGACAGAGACCAGAAGGCCTACAAAGCTGAAAATACTTACTATCCGTCCCTTTACAAAAAATTCTGCAGACTGTTGTTCTAGACCACTGTTCTAGATTATGCAGAATGAAGAATTGGACTAAGTAGTTTCTATAGTCATTTCTGCTTGAAGTATCTATGAATATAGCCAAACTAAATTTCTAAAGGGAATTTGGCTCCACTTTCAAAGAACTTGATTCTACATAATGGATCTCACCTTAAAGAATGTGTTTTAGAGTCCCCAAATCAAAGGCTGAGACTCTCTTTAGAACTTTTATTAATGTTCTTAAAATACCTTCTAACATCTGCATCTCCCCCCTGGTAACCAAAACATGCCCTGGTTAAAAGAAAGATTGATGGGGCGCCTGGGTGGCACAGCGGTTAAGCGTCTGCCTTCGGCTTCAGGCGTGATCCCGGCGTTCTGGGATCGAGCCCCACGTCAGGCTCTTCTGCTATGAGCCTGCTTCTTCCTCTCCCACTCCCCCTGCTTGTGTTCCCTCTCTCGCTGGCTGTCTGTATCTCTGTCGAATAAATAAATAAAATCTTTAAAAAAAAAAAAAGAAAGAAAGAAAGATTGATGAGAGCCTGTCGTGAGGGAAATAATGGCCACAGCCAGTGGTTTCAGTGTGTGTAGTTAACTGGTCCCTATTAAATGGCCTGCACCACAGTGAGTCTGGAGTTTACCGTTGTAGTTGCCATCAGAAGGTGCTTTTTCTGTAAAGTGCCACTAGAGGGGGTTAGTTCCTAGCAATAGAGACATTCATTTTCTGGAAATTTGAGCGATTTGGGGGGATGATATGAGATGTTGCTCTTTCCTTTCTCTGTGTCTTTTGGAAGTGAATATTATTTTGATCTTTGTGGGCTACACTGTTCCTGTTGCAACTACTCAGCTCTGCGTTGTGCAAAAGCATCCATAGACAATACATGATTTTGTTTAAATGAAATGTAAATATTTCAAATGTGATCTTATTAAACTAGAACATGATATGTAAGGAGAACCATTTTTCAACCTTTGTTTTGGTTTTCAGATGCCTAATCACTATGATCTAGACTGTCCAACAGCCCCAATTCCATGCACATTCAGTACTTTCGGCTGCCATGTAAAGGTAAGGGTTTTTTCTTTTCTTTTTTTAATTCTTGACTATGAAAGAAAATTCTGTTCTATAGTGGAGTTGACAATACCAGTGGAAGGGGATATGGCTGACATGCAGTGTATAAGCTTTGAGCTCCAAAGAGAAATTGGGACTCAGAATATTGATTTGGGGAAGTGGTTCACGATGATAATAGAAGGTTGATCGAGATCATATAGCATGAGTGTGTACAGGAAGGAGAAGCAGACCATCAAAGGAGTCATGAGCAGACTGTATTAAAAATTGGTGAACCAGGTAAGGAAAAGGTGGTAATTATTATGCTTTCCAAAATTAGTTTCAAGACTAGTGATCAGAGTCAAATATTTGTGTCAAATATTTGAGTCAAATATTTGAGATTGATGGCTATTTTTTTTAAATATTGGTTTATTTGAGAGAGAGAATGCGTGTGCGCACAGGGGAAGGGACAAAGAGAGAGAGAGAGTCTTAAGCACACTCCCCACTGAGCACAGAGCTGGCCCTGACTGAGGGGCTTGATCTCACAGCCCTGAGAACATGACCTGAGTTGAAACCAAAAGTCGGCCACTTAACTGACTGTGCTGTCCAGGCGCCCCAGAGATCAATGCTTATTAATGATAAGTTACTCTTTCTGGAGAGTCCAGCTATACTTCTGCTTTTCCGTTACGCTTTTTTACCTGACTTTTTACAATAAGCATGCATTTAGTAATTTTAAGAATAAAGTGAGGAAATGGTGTATACTATGATTACATTTTGCGGGAAGATTCTGTATTGTATGCATAGAGAAAAAGACTTGAAGGAAATGTATCAAAATGTTAAATTGGGGGGGTGCCTGGGTGGCTCAGTTGGTTAAGTGTCTGCCTTCTGCTCAGGTCATGATCCTGGGGTCCTGGGATCAAGCCCTGAGTCAGGCTCCCTGCTCAGTAGGGAGTCTTGCTTCTCCCTCTCCTCCCCACTCGTGCTCTCTCTCACTGTCTCTCTCTCTCTCTCTCTTTCAAATAAATAAATAAAATCTTTTAAAAAAAATGTTAATGGTAGTTAGGTGAGATCATAGGTAACTCATTTTCTTTTTGGTCATCTGTATTTTCTGGTTTTCGATAATACTTGGAATTACTTTTATAATAGAAGTTATAAATATTTTTTCATATAACAATTAGGATGTTCTTGATGACATGAGAGGAGGGTGGAGACAAGAAAGATTATACTTTGCAGCAGTTTGGAAAACAAATGAATTGGGGACAGCGCATACAGACTACTCCGAGTTGTAAAAGCAAGAGGGAGAAAATGGTATTAGCTAAAGAGAGACATGAGATCAACAGAGAGGTGTACTTTTTTTTTCGATAGGAAAGCTGTAATATATTCTGAGGGAAAGGGTTAAGGGGAGGGAATGAAGATAAAGGAGGAGGGGAGAAAGACCTCTGAGGTCTTGAAAAGATGGGTGCCAATGAGAGCCCAGGTGAAGCATTAATGTTGGACAAGCAGAGAGTCCTCTCTGAGTCAGAAGAGGAGGACGGGTGTAGATCCTGATACTTTCATAGGTGGGAGGGAGATTTATCTGAGTGAAAGGTGAGAGTATTCAGCACATAGCCTCACTTTTTCAGCGAATGAAGAGATAAGATCATCTCACTGGATCAAGAATTTGATGAAGACAGAGGGTTGTAAGGGATTGAGGGAAGTAATGACATTACGTAAAAGCCTTTCATTTGGCTTGGCCTGGTCCCTTTCCTAGTCCTCACGGTATCTAGTCCAGCCTAAGGCTTGTGCTTGGTTTTTAGATGCAGCGGAATCACTTGGCACGCCACCTACAAGAGAATACGCAGTCGCACATGAGAATGTTGGCTCAGGCTGTTCAGAGTTTAAGTCTTGCTTTAGCTCCTGTACCTCAGCGTGATATGCCGCCGTATGATTCTTCCTCCGTGTCCCGGGTCTCTACTCCGTGTCACCCAGAGGTCCATAATTTCCAAGAAACCATTCAGCAGTTAGAGGGTCGCCTCGTAAGACAAGACCATCAAATCCGAGAGCTCACTGCTAAAATGGAAACTCAGAGCATGTACGTGAGTGAGCTCAAGCGAACTATCCGAACCCTTGAAGACAAAGTTGCTGAAATAGAAGCGCAGCAGTGCAACGGCATCTACATCTGGAAGATCGGCAACTTTGGGATGCATTTGAAATCTCAGGAGGAGGAGAAACCTGTTGTCATTCACAGCCCTGGATTCTACACAGGCAAACCCGGGTACAAACTGTGCATGCGCCTGCACCTGCAGTTACCAACTGCTCAGCGCTGCGCTAATTATATATCCCTCTTTGTCCACACCATGCAAGGAGAGTATGACAGCCACCTCCCTTGGCCCTTCCAGGGTACAATACGCCTTGCAATTCTTGATCAGTCTGAGGCACCTGTAAGGCAAAACCATGAAGAGATCATGGATGCCAAACCAGAGCTGCTTGCCTTCCAGAGACCCACAATCCCACGGAACCCAAAAGGTTTTGGCTATGTGACTTTTATGCATCTGGAAGCCCTAAGACAAAGAACCTTCATTAAGGATGATACTTTACTAGTACGCTGTGAGGTCTCTACCCGCTTCGACATGGGCAGTCTCCGGAGGGAGGGTTTTCAGCCACGAAGTACTGATTCGGGGACATAGCATCCCTGCATTTGTTCAAAAACAAAAAGCCGTCTGGAGAAAGCAGTGGCTTTCCTTGCCTTGTTCTCAATAATACGCAAACCAAAAAAGAAGTGGGAAGGATGTAGTACTCACCGGTGAATGTTATTAAACAGGTCACTTACCACTTCTTCCTGTTACAAATCTCTGAGGCAGTTTTTTTTTTCCTTGGGAATCTACACGTTCTGTGCTTTCTCAGAAACCGAAGTGCCTGTGGCATATTGCAGCAGCTCTTTTGTCATTTAGTATACCTCTTTGTTGTACTTCCATGGGCTTTTGCTCCAGTGTGTTTGATTGTCAGAAAGCCCGTGGTTGGACTAGTAAAGCTCAGACCTTTTAATAATAATGGACATTCCTTAAAACTTCAGCTTATTTTTATATTATATGTAATATATTAAACTTGAGAGTCACTACTGCCTCGTGCTGGTGCCAGTGAGAATTATTACTCTGGAGCTGAGTTCTCATTTTATTTGACCTTGTATGAATTTCAGAGGATTTGAACCTTAATCCTTGGAAAGCTTAAGTTCTCATTCACTCCAACCCCCGCCCCGCCCAGGGTATTACTAAGGATATTCAGAAACTAGTTTAAACCCTAAATATAACCTTACTTATTTAGTGTAGACACCTTGTCTTCTTGTTTAAATATTCCATTCTATTTGACTTACATATTTCCTTGGGGCTACAAGTAGCATCTTCTCCAGAGTTGAGAATGCTGAGAACCATGTGGGTACCACCTGCCTGGTGTGATACTGTAAATCCCTTTTTATCCATTCAGTGCAGAGTGAATTCTACAGCTTTACATATGTTCTCTGTGGCTTCATGCTTGTAGGACAAGGAGATGCACACATACAATCAACAGAAAAAATACGTCTTGACTAGTCAACCAACATGGCATCTCACTGGTGGTGACAGGAGCTGTCTGAGCCAGAAATTTTCAGCTCTTTTGAACACCTTCTGGTAGTTGTTAAATGGAATAAAACTGATATCCTAAAAACAGAATTTCTTAATACTTGGGAGATCACTGGAGATAACCTGAGAGGTCATCAAACCAAGGTGGGAAGTTGTAGTGGTTCTGTCAGTGGTTCCGTCAGGACTTAGCCTGAGTAGGTTGCTTTGGTCCAACAATACGTAGTTGAGGAGGGTCATGTAGAATGTATTGAAGTGGCTAAATGTTCCTAATAGGGAGAGATGGTTTTTGTGTTGTTGATTTATTAAGGCCTATAGATATTAAATCTTATGGTGAAATCTTGTTCTCAGGGAGTCCCACGGCTAGTATAGGCTCTTAGAAGAATCTTAGAGGACCCATACTCTGTGCTGTTTGCACAAGATTGTTTAATGCTGTCTGGTCATGAGAGATGGAATTATATCTTTCAAGGGGCTAAGTCAGAGCTCCCTGACAAGCACTGAAGATGAGCCTTAATTTCAAGAGGAAGCCAAGAGACCTTGTCTGTGGAGAAGAATGGTTTCAGTTCCAGGCAGACCCAGCAAGTGTCACTTTGACTTTTCCCTTTACTTGTGTTTCTGCCCTTCCTCTCTACCCCACATTTAGGCTCCTGCTCTGATGTGTTTATGTTACACAGTAAAAATAAACGTCATGCAGAGACCCTGTTCCCCAGAGTTACCAACCGTACACCTGCACATCACGGGTTCCCGGCTCACTTCCTGGCAGTTGGTGTCCCTTAGCTGCTGTGCCTTCCAGCTAGCTCTGGAGAATCATTGCCGCACCACCCTCTAGGTTGGGAGCCCTGCACTGCTGCTGTTCTTGTGATTGTTTTTCAGTGAGTAATTGTTGCGTTCCATTTAAGAAGTAAATGGTAGGCTTTTTTTGTTGCATCGAAAAAGCCTGAAGGAAATATACTGAACTATTTTTGATGACTTATATTCTTTGTGCTTTCTTAATATGTTTTACATTTTCTACAATAAACCTATTTTTTATGAGAGGGAAAAAAATGCTGCCATAAAACATTCAACCCCACCAAAAAAGGAAATACTATTTGAAAACTTCCTGGTCAAATTTCTATTAAAAGCATGGCTGTGCTTTAGATACTGAAGCCAGTCACTTCCTGCTTTGGTTAGTTTATTTTTTTTCTACTAACTGCTTAATCCAAACAAAAACAGTTTTTTGCCTAATTTCACCATCTAGCTTCAAGTTTCTCATCTGTAGACTAAGGAGTTGCTTTAGATGTTTCTAAGGTCTACTCCAACCATAAAATTCTGTTTTAAGAAATTAAGTCCTAACCAGCAGAGCATTGACAATACTTATTAAAGGATTTTGCCAGTAGGAAATTGCTCTGCCTTATTTTTTGCTGACATAATACTTCAGATGTAGTATCCCATCAGCCGGGCCTCATCTTAATTCAAAGAAGCAAATTTTTTTCACCCCCAAACATGTGGCATTTTCTAAGAAACCAGGCACTTATTTTATACTGGTCATTCACTGCAAATAGAGAGTGAGAGTAATATTCAGACTGTCATTCCAAATAGACCTCACCTCAGAATCAACCCTGAGATGGAAAAGCTGGTCTCTTGCATTTTTCCAATCTGCCCAACTCCAGCATGCTGGCTTCACTCAACTGGCTTTCAAGTGTTTGCGCCGCGCATTTTTATTTTACTAACCTTTGAACATGTTGATCTTCTGACATCATTCTCGAACGTAGTGAAATTGTTTCCTCTTTTCCCAGAGAGGTCCAACCCAGTGTTGGAGGGGACTGGCCGCAAGTTGTGTATTTGGCTGTGGGAAAACAAGTCACGATGTTGATTTGTAGTTGGGGAGTTTTTACTGTCCTTTGGCCGGGGCAGCAGTGACAGCTTCTGGCTATACTACGGTATGATTCAACTTTTACTATGGGGGCCAATCGAGGGAAATAGAATGAAAGGCGTGTTTTTTCCTCTAATGATGGGCTAATACAGAGATGTTGGATGATATCTGACAGTTTTTGTGACAGGTATAAAATTAAGTTCTCCATTACTGTTTCTGTACCAGTGAAGTCTTAGATAAACTAAGCATGAATTAGGCATTATGAATTATGCATGCAATTAGAATCCATTCTCCTTAAAGAGAAGCAGTTGCTCGTCATTCCTTTATCCAGGGAACCCTCCGATCTCTGGTGACCAGAAAACACTTTTAATTAGGAGAGAGGTTTTTCTGACATAAGACTTGAAAGCACTGTACTTCAATTCAGTTACTACAGCTCTTTTTTTTTTTTTTTGGCTTGTCTCAATTAAATTATGAATTATGTTCATCATTTATATAAAATACCATTAGGTCTGTTTTGTGATGCCTAGTTCCACAGAGCCTAAGCACTGCAATGCCTTAAAGAAATGAAAAATGGACAAGAGTCGTTTGTACTTTTCTTTTGAAATACATTTTTTTTCTAAAATTTCCAGATTCACACAATAAGCTATAGTAAGTTTCACAGTTGATACCATTGCATTCTATAGAATGGGGTTGACACTTCCAAATTCCCAGTCTCCAGAAAGTTGATTTGATGAAATCGAATTAGATGGCTCTCTACAGATTGTAATATTCAATTAAGCCTTCACTTTTAGTCACACACTTGCAGAGAGGCCTACTTGTTTCTCTAAATGTCACCTAAGACTTTAATGTTTTAAATTAGCGTTTTCCTCCCCCAAAATTGTTATTATAAAGTTATGAAATACTGAAAAATCATTCTAGATGGAGCAAGCATGCTGTGGAATGAGGAAATGTGGTGCTGTTTTTTTCCTCTCTCAAAGTGCTTTCTCAGCCAGACGCCAGCCCTGCCTTTAGGACAGGAGGGAAGGAGAGACCGACTCTTCTGCTCCCTCAAGGCTCGCAGCTCTGAATGCCCCCCTGGAAAGTCACCAGAGCACAGCCGCAATGCTGCTTCCCAGCCGTGGTTTCCGAAAGGGAGAGCCTCCTGTTAGAGCTGCCTTGCCTCTGCTGGCTGATTGCATTTATCCTAAAGTTCTTGCAGGTGGATTTCAGGGTAAAAATTAAAGTGCCAGTGAAGAGAAGAGCATATGGGTTCCTGTATTCCAAGAAAGAAATGCTGCCAGTCTTAGAAGCACATAATGACAGTTTTCCTCCAGTCTGAAGGAGAAGTGAAAACTGAGGGACAGGGACAGCGTTCTGTTTACGGTTTCAGCACGGTGCCCGGCATAGAAAACACGCACATATTTAGTAATGAACTGTTCATGAAAATGCTGGTTAAAACTGACCAATTTCTGGTAGTTTATTTGTTCGTAAGTTTTAGGTGGATGTTTAGATGGGTTTGGTGGTTTTGTTGCTAAACCCCAGCACTTTCTTTATGAAATTCTTCAAACCGGCAAAGATGTTGGATGAATTGTACGGTGAACAGCCACCACCTCGAATCTGCAAGTAACATTGTGTAACATTAGCTGTATCACTTAGTACATGTTAATTTTAATGGGACTTCTTCAAGTTTGGTTTCTCTTTAAAAATTTCGCTAAGATAATTAGCTTCAGTCGAGTGATCTTAAACTCTTTGGGGGAACTTGTGATATTTGAGTTGTAGCTGGAATTGTGGTCCTTACTTTCAGCTAGTTTTCAACTTGTATATCTATTATGCTGAATTTTAATCTTATTTATTTTGCCTGAAGGGATGCTTTTTATAATGGATTTATTCGAAAGTCCTTGATCAATTGTGCAGAATATTCTAATGTTACTTTCACACTTGATAAATTATCCAATTAATTTCTCTGGTGAGAATGTAATTTTGGGCCCATTTTGCTTACACAGGGTTCCAGGATTATGTTCTCAGAGGGCTGAAGAGGCAGTGTAATTTAGCATATATACCACTAAATTAGAAGCTAAGAGACTTGGATTTTACTCCTGACTGACCATGGGCAAATCAGTTATCTTTGTCTTTGTCCGTTTATGTTACCTGTAAAGAGTGGGATAGAATCTGAAATTTAGATACTATTAAATAATGGGTAACGTTTATTAATGCTTGGATCTATTAAGATCAACGCTTTATGAACCCAGGGAGGCTATTGTAATTCTGTCACCGTATGACAAGCTATGGGGTGAAAACTGACATAAAAAATTGAAGCACATGCAATGGTCAAAGCGTCATCAGAGAGCCTGCTATTGCTCAGAGTTGACTATTGCTACAGAAGTTGTGAGCAGTTTTCCTAATCCACCTGAACTCAAAATAATGTGTTTGTGAGAGGGAGTGAATGCAAAGATGGGAGGGGGTGGCTCATCACAGAAAGACGATAAACCAGTGTGCAGCGGAAGAGCAGGATGCATGAAAGGGAGGGCTTAAAGGCATTACTTAGATTCACTGCCACACACCTTCCACTGGGCCCTCCAGCCACCCCCCATCACCACGCACAAACCCAGAGAACAAGCCCCCAAGTGGCACCGGGGCACCGGTGGTCTCCGTCAGGTCAATACAACTGGATTGCAGGGTTGGTGGAGGGATCAACAGGGTTTCCACTCCATTTAGTAGATAAGTGTGACCTGTTCTTTCCAGCCCTACGTTATGCATACAGATTTGCATTGATCTCACAAAGGCACTTGGAGCTTTTACATTAGATCCTGTCTTACTAGTGGTTACAAGAGTCTGACCAAAACAGTGTTTCTTGAATGGCCCCTTATTGAATGTTAGTGTACGTGAAAACAAATGCCAGACGCTCCCATCTGTTGTGGATATTCTCCTCTCAGCTTGTGTATAGCACCAATAGCTTTACCAAAGAAGTACTCTGACTTAAAATGAAATATATATATTAAAATATAACTGGTATTCCGGGTGTTTGTTTTAATAAAATAACTACACTGCTTTGATTTTTGCTTTCTTTGTTTTATTTTGGAGACTGTTAACTCACTATACTGGGAGGGAAGAATGATCCCAGCCACTAGTTTACACATGCAATACAATTAATATTTTGTTCCTAGGTAAATGAGGATTCATTCTAGCCCTTGGTTTAGGCTGTGGTTTCCTCCTCGGGCTTTTAAAACTGTATTTTGCAAAATAAAATTGGGCCCAAAAGAGAAAGAAAGGTTTCCACAACCCTTTTAGGCCCAATGAGAAAATCAGGTAAATAGAAGGTATGAAGCCAGAAATGGCATGAACTCGGTCCCAACAGATAAATGAGAAGCTACCACTCCTCGGGGGCCAAGGCCATCCCAGCTGCTCCTTCATTAGCACACCCCCCAGACACATTTTTTTAAAGTGATGGCTGCCTCTATCCTGCAGCAAAAAAGCATCTTTAGGAAGCTTTCTGTGGGTCAACCCCGTCTCTTCTAAAGTATACTCAGTCTCCCCAAGTGGGATGTAAAAGTTGGTCAAGCATGCATGCGTTCTACAAAATGCCACCTTAATTCTTGCCAAGTTCCAAAAGTGAAATACTGTTATTAATCCCAGAATAAGCCATAAAATTTTTTTAAACTCCACCTCTAATTCGGGTTAGCTTCCTGACACTTATCTTACTTCTAGTCCATTCTTGTGGATGTCTTGTTACACTTGTCACCTTTTTTAAAATTAACTTTTGTATGGGGACCAGCAGGGTCAGGGTTGCTTTATGAAGTGACAGTTGTAATCTTGTCAGGAAATGATGCCTAATCACGGTAATTTTTGCTTGGTCTGGGTAGGGGTTTGCACATTTCAATATAAAAGCAAGTCAGCAAGTCTGAGCTTCACAGAATTTATACTTTCGAAAACTAAGTAATAAAACCACACTGAGATTTAGATTCCGAAATCCTGAAAAATAATCCTCATCATTACCCCAGACCTTCTCACTGGCTGCTCCACCCTGACTGGCAGAGATCGATTTAAAAACAGCCACAACAAAAACCGTGTGTGAGAAGGTCTAGCTTCTTAATCCCAGCCGTTTCCCTCTGGCCAGTCCTTTAACCTGAAGCGCCTACATAGAGCAGACAAAGCCCCACCAGAAGTGCTTAAGAAAGCTAAACTGAGGGCTTCAGAGGGGAGGGGGGTGGGGGAATGGGATAGACTGGTGATGGGTAGTAAGGAGGGCACGTATTGCATGGTGCACTGGGTGTTATACGCAAGTAATGAATCATCGAACTTTGCATCAGAAACCAGGGATGTACTGTATGGTGACTAACATAATAAAAAAACATTAAAAAAGAAAAGAAAAGAAAGCTAAAGCTAACCTGTCATTTCCTTTAGCATAGTTAGGAGCCTGAAAGTGAAATTCATTTCAAACCTAATCTGATATTCTGTTGGAGCCACTGTGAAAGAAGAAAGCAAGGAGGTTTTCTGAGGACAACTAGGCTAACAGACCTGAATTTGACTTGATACTTGTAGGGTCAGTGTTTGCAGGTGGTTTTTTTTGTTGTTGTTCTTTTTATTCGTGACTCACGGTAAATTATATAGATACATAGATAAATACAGAAAGATAGATGGTAGACGTAAGGGAATAAATAATACGTGCACTGACTCGGCTGCAACACGGTGTTTGAAACACTTGAGTTTACTACATCTTGATGCGTTCTAATATTTTCTGTTCTTTTTTAAGTGTAGCCCCAGAATCCATATGAGTTTATCAGAATACAACTTGTCTTTTGAGTCAGGATCTGAGGATTTAAAATACCCCAGAAGGCTGGAGGCCAAATTCACATTCATTCTCTATTTTAGGGTGCTACCTGTTTGAATGTAGGGGGGCAGGAGGGAGGGTGGAAAGCGGAGAGGCAGATTTCTTTCTGATGTCTCAGAGTTCCTGGCAACATTGAGTATCTCCTTCATCAGACTATGAACTTTCAAGGACAGGGCCAACCTTTCTGTATCTCAGTTGGGAATCTGAGAAATCTAATATGATCCTGGCCTTCTCAAAAGAGAGTCAAACTATGACTGTCATACAGATATCAAATGGTCACAAGTTAAAGATTTTATTTAATTCTTAATGAGGGAACCAGGTGGATGTTATACCGCATTCAAAGGAGAATCCAAAGAACAGACACAGGCCAGGAATATGTAAATGAATGTCCAAATGGAGGCAAAACTAGCTTCTTCCTCTGTAGAGGAGGGATGTCAGGTGAACCTCTCCCCACAGGATATAATTTGCATTTCTAAAAACAAGAATTATTTTGCATTTCTCGAAGTTATCTACAGGACAGAGTTGAAAAATAGCTTCCTTAGGGTCAGAATCTGATAACCCTGAAGGCTGTGTTCCAGACAAGATAATGTAGTGTTCCATCAAAGCACAAAATCCCCATTCCTGCCTAGAATTGGACTACTCTGACAGCTGGGTGAGGGGACAGCTCCTTCTAGCTCTTACAAAGCTCCAAACTGGAAGACAAGTCAGGAGTAGAGCAAACCCAGCTTAAGAACCATGTGGCAGTAGGGGGCAGCAAAGCTCCATCCCTAAAGAACGCAGACTTAATGAAAAAAATTTGTAAAGTAGGATTGACCTGGAGTCCATGGACTGAGTCCATAAATCCCCCTGACATTGTATGCAAAATGTTTTACTCTATACATTTTTCTGGGAAGAGAGTCTTTTTCTTTTTTCTTTTTTCTTTTCTTTTCTTTTCTTTTCTTTTCTTTTCTTTTCTTTTCTTTTCTCTTTTCTTTTCTTTTGGCTCTAAGTCTGATGAAGCTACAAAACACTGTCCGCAAGTATTGGAAGTTCCATGTCCTAATTGTCATATTCACAACTTGGTTGCCAGATCAGCTTCAAATTAGAAACACCTGAGGAGTGATTAGGTTGAACCATACGAAACTGCCATTTTTGTAAGGTCACTAAAGAGATGAATATTGGCAATTTGTTGAGGTTCAACTTAAATATACAGATTCCTGTTCTCCCCCCACTCTGATACAGCTAATAGGTAGATGAACATCTGAGATCAACTACCATCTGCATGTTGAAGTTTAGGAAAATGGACTGTTGGACTCCAGTCCACCCCAAAACCTAGATTTTTAACCCTAGCCTATTCTGGCCATTCTGAACGGTGAAAACCAAGACAGCATGAGGACCATCACCCCACCCAGTTCACTGGGGGGCTTTCTCAGGTGGTCTGATCTGAGGACCACTGGCCTCAGAGTCTCCTGGGGTGCTTGTGAAAATGCGTAGCATTAGGCCCCATGCTGAACCCCCAGAATTAGACGGCTGAGCAGTGGGCCGGGGAATCTACATTCTAAATAGGCTCCCGGCCCAGGTAGCTGTTCAGCAAAACAAGAGAGTACGTAATCACAGGATATAGGAGAGACTATGAGCTGAGATCTATCAGCTATATCAAAGTGTAACTCTTAAAATGGTAAAATCATGGCTCTCATTCAAATATAGAATAGTCATGTGTCAAAGGTTTTGTTCAGCTCATAAATTTATGACAGAACCATTAGTTGGTAAAGCTGATTCCAAGAGCATTTGAGGAAAAAGAATTTATATAAGCCACCAGGAAAAGCATTTCAAAATAAGACCAAAAAAAAAATGTTAGAATAAGATTGCTGGGTTAAATAAGAAGCTAGTTAATATCCTCCAGGCTAATACAACCATAGACTTTGGGGTTATCTTTCCTACCAGATAGTAAAACGCGTAACTTTGCAGTATCTGGCAACCATCAAACAATAAATAGCAAAGTCAAACACAGATACATTCTGCTAGAAAATTAAATAATCCTTGGGTGACTTCATTAAATAATTCCCCCAGCATGACTTTGAAAGGATATGCAGCCCCACTTTTTGCTTTATTCCCAAGTTTTAAATAATGCTTTTCTACAGTGAGCGAAGACAGCAGAACACAAGAGTGAGGATTCCGCTCCTCTGGGTGAGACAATTCAGGCTAGAGCAGGTATATTCAAACACAGGAACCACTTGATTCAGACAGAGGAGAAAACTGTCAGAAGTCACGTATAACGTCCCCGGATTTATTTCAGGCACTACCCATAAACACGTCCTCTTGCTTTGTGAATAAGCGTTTTGTCCTCTTTCTAGTTATCTGACTTACGAACTCGTCATTCCGTAATAATTTCTCTTAGAAGTTTAACTGAATAGCCTGCTTAGGTTTTCAGCTTTGTTCTTTTGTGTTTAATCTAAAAATTCAGGCACTTTGTTTGTTTAAACATCAGAAAGATCCTCTAATTTTTATGAAACAATTGTCTACCTCAGGGATTAAACTTTGAGCTTCATGAAACATGAACTGAAATAGAAATATTGTGTGCCCCAACTCAACCTCCATATTTTTTCATAACTTCTTTTGCCTTTAGAGGGATAGCTTAGGAATGAACGTGTTAGTGTTGGGAATAAACATCTGGAGTTCGGCAGTGCCTTCATTTCGGTTCCTTTTACTAATTTCAGGTAAAATTAAAATTTAGTCATTTTTGTGAAGTAATCTTTCAGTGATTTTCTGTGAGATTACAGATCTCTCTTTTCTTCTTTGTACTTTTTTTGTATTTTTCCTCTTTTTATTATTTTCTTAAAACTCACTTTACTAATCAGGGCGCCTGGGTGGCTCAGTCGGTTAAGCATCTGCCTTAGGCTCAGGTCAGGATCCTCCAGGGTTCCTACTCAGCGGGGAGCCTGCTTCCCTGTCTCCCTCTGCCTACTTGTGCTTTTTGTCAGATCAATCAATCAATCTTAAAAAAAAAAAAAACCCATTCACTTCACTGATCAAATTTACCGTTCTAGGAGTTATTGATAATAACAGTATCCACCATGTATTGGCCCTCTACGTTTTGAAAACATAATTGAAGTTTTATTTTAAGATAACTTTATCAAGATATGTCCTACATATAAAATCCACCCATTTCAAGATACTTATACACTGATACTCATAGCAGTAATCTTCACACGAGGCAAAAGGTGGAAGCTACACAAATGTTCTTCGCTGGATGGCTGGATTAAAAAAATGTCTATTTATACTGAGGAATATGATTCCAAGGGGCCGCCCAGCAGGCTCCTGCTTTTCCCAGTGACTATAATTCTGCTTGGTAATTTAGATGACATTTTCCAAGGGTAGAGGAAGAGCTTACCACAGTGGCTAAAGCACGGCCCCTGGAGCTGGACCACCTGAACTCACGTTCTGGTGCTGCCACTTAGCTCTGGGGCCTCAGGCAAGTTATTTACCCTCTCTGTGCTTCGGCTTCTCTATGTGTAAAATGTGAATAACATGGCGTGTACCTCACCGGGTTGTTACAAGGTTTAAATGAGATAATAGAGAGAGGGCAGAGACCACACTCGCACCTGGCCATAGCAGGCCCTGAGTAAGTATTAAATGTGGTTATTGTAGTTACTTGCTACAGAATTATCCTTGGAGTTCCAGAAGCTTAGAAGACACAGCCTCTGTGTCCTCTTGGCTGTCCATCATCACAGCACATTATGCCCTGAACTTCAGTCTGTTTTCTTTGTAGGCTTTTCCAGTGGTGCCTGCCACGTAGTAAGAGGAGAGGCAGTTGATGACAATAGTCCCTGAGAGAAATTGTCCCCCTGCTAGCTCAAGGCCAGAGAGGGCTCCCGTTCAGGCTGCCCACTTCAGAAAACGCTTCATTTCATGATTTCCTCCAGCTTCCCCTCCCACCCTGACGAGGAGCCCATCTGTTGTCCCCCCCCCCCCTCCCTGGGGCTTCCCCAGCCTCTTCTGCCTGAGCCTGCTCCTGTCCTCCACCTCCAGACATCTTGTGTTTCAGGTGAAGACCAGACCTAGCAGTGGCTTGGGAAGGATTCTCTGGGGGTTTTCTGCTCTGGTTCCCGCCCACCCACATATGCATGGATTCAGTGTGGAGTAGGTGAGTCTGTCCTCCTGAGAACTGCTGAACCCTCCCCTTCAGTTCCAAAGGAAGGACTTAGCAGAGCTAAATCTGAAACCTGGTAAGATGGCGCTTCTTAGCAGCAGCCAGCTGATTGAATCAGGAGTGGCTTCGTGATTCCCCAACTTGACCCTCTTCTTGAGAATTCAGACCAAGAAATTCAAAGAATCGGGCTGCAGAAGTCCATTAATAGGATGGTCTCTGTACCTCTTGGGGATCACGTGTATAGAAGAGCAGAGCATTTGCACAGAAGTGTGAGCGTATGAGAGAGAGATAATCTTTAGGGTCTTAGTTCTTGAAGGGTTTCCAGTCCAGAGTCCCAGCAGTACCCACAGAATGTCCTCCCTTTGGGTTAAAACATACTCTTGTGCCCTCAGGGGCCCTCTCCCAACTGGTTCAAGAAAGGACACCACAGGCAGCAAAGCTGTGATTAAAGCTCATTGGCAAGAGGTCAGACAGAACTAGATTTGAATCTTCTCTATCATTTTCTTAGTTGTGTGACCTTAGGCAAATTGTTCAATCTCTCTGAGCTTCAATTTCCTCGTCTAAGGGGGATGATACAATTGACTACATAAAAGCGCTCAGATAATTACACAACACAAGGAATGAAATACGCAGGGTGGTGCTTGGCGTATAGTTGATGACCAGTGAGTGATAATTTAAGTATTATAATTTCTATCTTCCTTTTGTTGTTTTTTTTAAAGAGAGAATCTTTTTTTTTTTTTTAAGATTTTATTTATTTATTCGACAGAGATAGAGACAGCCAGCGAGACAGGGAACCACAGCAGGGGAGTGGGAGAGGAAGAAGCAGGCTCCCAGCGGAGGAGCCTGATGTGGGGCTCGATCCCATAACGTTGGGATCACGCCCTGAGCCGAAGGCAGACGCTGTGCCACCCAGGCGCCCCACTATCTTCCTTTTGAATCAACCTTTTATCATTATGAAATATGCATGACTCTAAATTAGCAACTCCAAATTTCTTTTGCTAGTGTTTACACGGTATATGTTTTTCCACCTTTTTAATTTTCAATCTGTGTCCCAATATTTAAAGTTGTATCTCATATAAACAGCATATTATCTCTTCATCTGAGGTGATCATCTTGGTCTTTTTGTTGGAGCCCATTTACATTTAACATAATGACTGCTATTGTTATGCTTAAGTCTACCTTCTTGATACTGGGTTGGACTTCCTGGGGTCTCAACCAAAAGCCCCTCAGGACATTTGCCAAAGCTTCTCCCCCTCCCCTGCGGTACTCAAACCTCTGGCTCCTGGGCATGACACAGCAGCTGAAATCTGTTCGGCTCCTTCGCTCCCCAGCTGCTGTTCTCTGCTGTGCTCAGCTTAGGAGTCAGCCAGCAACTGGAGGGGAACACATACACAGATTTTTCATTCGGTCCTCTCCATCATCTTCCCTTCGAGTTCCAGCTATTCTGGCAGCCTTCACCTCTGAGCTCAGCCCAGTAAGACGGCAGCTTTCTGCTCTCACCCACTCCTCCCACCCCCACCCCACCCGTGATTTGGGAAAATGCCTTTGGGAAGAACCTGGATGACTGTACATTTCGCCTCTCTCGGGGTCACAGCCATTCAGACTTGCGCCGGGCGCTCTCCAGCTCCTTCAAACAGTTGCCCTATATACTGTGTCCGGCTTTTATCATTATTTTGGCAGGAGGATTCATCTGATATAAACCATTCCCCTCTGGCCAGAAGCAGAAGTGTTATACTGCTTCCATTTATTGAACCCTTCTCAAAACTGCCTTAAAAGCAGGCAGCAAAAGTTTCTGTTGGCAGGCGACCGACTTGATCCTAGTTCAGTAATCGGGGAGAGGAATGACGTTATAAGTCGGCCCCCAGGGGCGCCTGAGTGGCTCAGTCAGTCAAGTGTCAGACTCTCGGTTTCAGCTCAGGTCATGATCTCAGGGTCGTGGGATCGAGCCCTGCATCAGGCTCCGCACTTAGTGTGGAGTCTGCCTGTCCCTCTCCCTCTGCGCCTCCCCCACCCCTGCTCATGCTTTCTCTCTAAAAAATAAATAGAATCTTAAAAAAAAAAATTGGCCTCAGACAAAGCTGAGATATTTAATTGATATCAGACTGAAGTTTAGGCATTTGTTAAAAGTTATGTGGCTCAAGAACCTGCAAAAATTTAGAAGCTTATATTTATAGTGCTTAGGATTTTTCTCAGAGGCCCAAACCTAGGCCAAAAGACCATGGAAAATAAGAACCAATTTAATGTGTGACTTGGTGAGAGGGGCATACTTCTGAAGGGAGACCGAAGAACTAGGCACCTGGTAAGACAATTGCCTACAAGGTCACTTCTCTTAGGTTATGAAGTTACTGAGTAAGCAATCATGAACAGCATCCAGTGTCTCTGGGGATTCTGACAAGAGTCAAATACGCTTCATCAGTAAACTCATGGATGTGAGGAACAGTCATCAAAATTACTTGAAAAGGTATTTTCGTGTCCTTAAATCAGGGTGAGAAGAATCGCTGTGCATGTCTGTGGCTCTGGATCACATACCCGAAAGAACTTTCTGGTCGTGAGTAAACTGGGTGAATGCAAAGGATCAGTGTCTTCTTTAGTGGGTGGTTTATCAGCCAGGGTCTAGTCAGGGGGCAAAAGCCACATCTACCAACGGAACAGAGAGTTTAACATACAGGATTGTTCATCAAGTATCGGACAAGTCAGCTGGCAAAGAGGAGACACACAGGAATCACAGAAGTGGGAAGTGTAGGAAGCAGGTACCACCCTTAGGAGGAGGGAAACAAAAGCCCAAATAGGGGATGGTTGATGTTGAATGGGCTAGAGGAGGGCCCGGACCAACGGGTGCTGCTGGCTCTGAGGGGCCATGTCCTGAGGTTGCCAGTGGGAGTGAGGAAAAGCTGCAAACAGATCCTGGCCTCTGCCACTGACCCCACCTGTCCTGCCCAGGGATGTTGACAAAGGCAGGAGACAGGGATGAGCGGTCTCTCCTCACTCCCCACTGCCCCCCAGTGCCTCCTACAGGCGGAGCCCCACAAAGCAGAACTGGGGTTTTAGACCTCCTTCCAGCCCCAGCATAACTGGGTTTTAGACTTCCAGCCCCAATATCCCAATACAGAAAAGGCTTGAAGCTGAGAGACAACACCTTCACAACCAACATGCCAGGAAGATTTAGACTCAAGTGTGGGAAGGTTTAAAAGAAACAAACTAGGGCACTAAGATTTTTATGTGAGGAAGGAATCTATGCATAGCTGGTATTTTAGACACATGTGGTATTTAAGAGAATAAGGCCCTGTTTGGTGACAGTTTTATAATTCCTTTTTAAAATGTATAATTGAGTAATTAATTAAGACTTGTGATTGTTTTATGGTGTCATCTAAGCTTAAGTAGAGTGTAAAAACATTTAAAGTTTCCCTATTTATAAGCTTAATTTATTAGCTGCTATAAGAAGTTAGGATGAGAGAAGATTTTATATGCTGTCAGAAAAACTGAAGTACTTAAAAAAGAAATATTAAATTTATAAATGTATTTAAAAGTGTTTGAAGTGCTGGGCTCAGCTTGTAAATAGAACCAAGCATTATTTAAAGGCTCCTCCAAAATTAATGCTAAAATCTGCTAGACTTATAAATAGAATAATAAAATTTGTAAGTTGAACTTAAAAGCCTAAGAAAGGCTTTTAAATTTGTATCTTAAATTGAATATTGATTCTAAAGACATTATTAACTGAATTATTTATTAAATGAATACTAATTATTAAACTTATTAAATCCAAATTTAAACTTACTAATTTTTCAAGAAAAAGACCCACTGAAATCTTTTCTGCGCAGGGAATCAGCGGCTCAGGAGAGCATAATCTCCCCTCCCCCACTCCGTCCCCCCAGGAGGTTTTTTTAGAAGTGGCTGGAGAAGAGCGAGGGAGGCAGCTTTGTTTCTCCACTCTCTGGAAACCCTGAAACCATCTCACCATGTAGCAAGCTGAGGGATTATGCCCCTGGCTTAGTTGCTCTGCTTCCTCATCCTCTACCAAGCCAGGACACCTCGTGGAATAGAGGAAGGATGATCCCTGGACATGGGGTAAAAGCACCCAAGCCTCAGTTTCCCCATCTGCAAAATGGGGGCGATACCTGCCTTGCACGGTTGCTTTGAGGGTCCGTGCAGTGCTTGGCACACCAGGGCAGAGTTCGAAGCTCCCTTTTGCTGGATCTTTCCTGGGTGAGGGCCAGGAGGTTCCTGCCTGAGCATACTGGCCGGGAATACTCCCGCTTACTTCTTGGCAGGAGAACTTCTTCAAAGAGATGGCCTTGTGCCAACAAACAGGCACATGTTCCGGGCCCTGAAGGAGTCTCTCACCACAGACAGAGAGGGGACAGGCCAGAAAGGAAGCAGCTGGCTCGGGAGCAAGGCAGCAGCCCTGTGGACGGGGTTAGCCCTGTACAGGGACTGGCAGCCTCAGGCTGGAGCAGGAAGGGGCGGGGCTGCAGGGACCGGCTGAGACCTGGCCCCCCTCCATGTTCCCCGGTCACTGACCGCGTAGCCTCAGCTGGAACACGGTTAGAGAGCAGCATGGGGAAGGTCTCTGCCTGTGGAGAAAGGAAAGGGGGTGAAGGTCTTTTGTACAAATATGTGAGAGGGAAGGAGTGGCAGTCAGAATTTCCACCATGCCATTAATTCGTCCAATGCACCTGACTTAGAGAACTTTCTCTGCCTTGTTAAGCCCTAGGTAGGCAAACACAAATCCCACATATCGTTGCCTTCCTGGGATAGCACCCGACACGTGTGGAGGCAGAAAAGTCTCCTACCTGGAGAGCGGTGGGCAGGGCCCCTGGGGTGGGGGTGGGGGGGGACGTGTGCAGATAGAGGGCAGAAAGTCCAGTGAGACCTGTTCACAGGGAATCACAGCAGCAAAAGCAGGTGGGGGCCAGCTTGGAAAGGACCTTGAAGTCATGTTCAGGGGTGTGGATGTTACTGAAAGCCTGGGAGAAGTTTTAACTATGGAAAGATCCGCTAGGGCTGTCCATGGGGAAGAGGTGGACTCTGGAGGCCAATACAGGGAGTACCCAGTGGCAGAAGTCCAGACGGGAGGATGAGGGCCTGACAAGCATTTGAGATTAGAAATCAGAGAAAGAACTAAGCAAGAGACTCCAGAATCCTAGTGAGTGTGGGAGTCGGGGCCAGCGTTGAGTGGAGGTCAGGCTTGAAGGCCCCTGGACACCGAGACTGGCACCTGCCTGCCCACTGCAGTCTCATCTCCGCAGGGCCTCCCGCACCCTCTATGGTGGCTTTTCTCCTCCCGGGAGAGATGCTGGCAGTGGGGGCAGCGGAGGCAGCGCCCCGCGAAATCTTGAGATGGAGATCATGCCGTGCTGTCTGGGCGGGCCCGAGGGAATCACAGGGCGTTAAACGTGGAAGAGGAGACAGAATGTAGGCTGCTGCCATGCACGTGATGTGAGAGGGTTCCCCCACCGTCACTGGCTTTGACGCTGGAGGAGGGGGCCCAGGAGCCCAGCATACAGGTGGCCTCCAGAAGCTGGCAAAGAGGAGGGAACGCATTCTCCCTGAGCCTCCAGCCAGGCGCACAGCCCTGCCGGCACCTTGACCCTAGCCCCATGAGACCCACCTCAGACTTTAGCCTACAGAACCGTGATAATGAACGTGGGTTGTTTTAAGCCGCTTAATGCCATTACCATCCGTGGTCACTTGTGATGGCAAGGACAGGCAACAGAAGCAGATCGTAAGGCTGGCTTGAGTCAGCTGCAGAGAGAACTCTAGCCACCAGACTCAGGGCCACCCCCGCCTCTCCCCAGCCACTGCACTCTGTCATCTGATCCCCCCGGTGTTGGCGGTTCTATGAGATGCCTGTGGTGACCTGATCGCCAGCCTTCCCCTGTTGGATTGTCTCCAGGAGAGCAGCAGGCACCTTGCGCGGCTGTCCACCGCTGCATCCCCAGCACCAAGCGCTGCCACACAATGGCAGCTCCACACACTCGGCGAGTAGATGAGCAGATGCGGGAGTCTATGTGACAGCGCGCCGATGACGTGAAATCTGCCCGGGCACAGCTCTCTCCCACCTCACAGTCCCTGAAGGCTCGCCACAGATGGGCACGCTCCGCTTTGCATCCCCCAGGATTCCCCAAGGCTTGGGCCACACCGTGTTAGATGCTCTTACTAACAAGCTTCAAGCTCAGGTCAAGTGTGCTCCAGCCGTCCTAGGAAAACATGCCAAGAGTAGCAGATTCTAGTTCCCCTCTGCCACACAGAATCAGAGGGGACCCTACGAAGACAGAGTCCATGAGAGACATGGTAAGCATCCCCTCTAGGCCAAACGCTCGGGAAGAACCCAAGCTGGCTTTAGAAGAGGACTGGCCTTCCCAGACTTTGTTCGGTGTTTTCCAAGCTCCGCAGACAGGCTGCCTGTCCAGGAAATGACTTGCCAGAGCAGCTGAGGATGGCAAACAAAACCCAGAAGACACTGGCTGAGGTAAGGCTGCTCCCGAGTCCCGGAGCGGAGGCAACAGGAAAAGGGACGTGGAGTCAGGAAAAGCTGGCAGAGAGGGTGAGGACAGGATGCACAGAGTGCCAGGGGAGTGCGGTGCTTGCAGATCCAGTCGAGCCACACAGCACGGGGACAGGATGACGTGTACAAAATGATGTTTATTGAATCTATTTTGGAAACAGACAACATGAAAGGTTTTTGGTTTGTGAGCTCACCCAGAGCTTGGAGTCGTGATAGCTTCCTGTCAATTAAAACGCAGCCACCAGAAGATCCTAGCTTCATCTCATAAAGGGGAGAAAAAGTGCTTGCAAACACTACCGCCGTCACTCTGGCAACAGCTCTGACGGCTAAAATGCCCATAAACATCAACAAAATTTTCTCTGTACAGTCTGAAATATCCACTGCACAGTATCAGGCACAGACATCGAAGGTGAAGCCGTAAACTGGCTAACAGTCATCAGCAACTAAGGATACTGGGTCTACACTGACACTAAGAGCTCACATGTTTAACCGATGGCCGCTGTCCTCATCAGGGGCATTTAGTATATGGACGAGGCATTTAAAAGCATATATATCATTGATGTTGTAAACTAAAAAAGCAAACCCAAGCATGATTAATGACTTTGCCTGGATCAATAAATACTAGTCCCAAGTGCTAAGTGTACCAGTAAGGACGGACACCATCAGTCATATAAATCACCATGTTGTTACTTACTTACGTTCTATTGCTAATGCACGTTAGTCAATTTGTGGACTTCATCCAACACATACACAGAGATTATTTTTTGTTTGAAATTCCCCGAAGATCTCCTTTGGCCATTTCTCTTCCACATTCTCTTAGAAGAATAAAAACGAGACAACGTTTTAAACAAACTTTCCAAAGTACAAGCCATCCAAAGCATGACTCTGGTCATATTCCAGATCTTCACCCAGAAGGGAACGTGCCGTCAAGGCTTAGATATGCTTAGAAGGCCTCTTCCCTGCTGGCAGCTCACACTGTCCTCCTCCTCTCCCAGCCACCTCCTGCCATATTGGAAGCCAAGCTGGCTCATGTCTCATTAACAGTTTCCAAAGACTAACAGGACACCTACAAGGTACCAGAAAGATTCAAGAGAGCCTTCTCTTTTTTTCTGGAGCTGTTATCAGTGGGGCCAACAGGCAAATACAAAGAGAACAGGGGTTCCAGGTGGATACAAAGCCCAGACCTGGAGGGAGCAGTGTTAAGGATTCAGCACAGTACCAAAGACTGCCGCCCCAAACAGCATTTTGAGAGCTCAGGTGTTAGAAATTCCAGGCACTTCTTTAGTCACAGGGAATGAACATCTCTCCAAAAAGTCCTGCCCACATTTCCCCCATCTTCCCCTACTGTAAAGCACTGAGACATTCCATTTGCTACGACCCTCTGCTCTTGAGGCAAACTGAGTCTCCCTATCTCAGTGCTATAGGCCGTGACGCTCACAAACACAGGCCATTCTGGATCAAGTCCAGCCGCTTCCAGCGCTCCGCAGCTACTGAGCCCTGCCCACCACGGATCACCTGCACCCTGAACCACTTCCAGGCTCCTTTCCTAAGGGGGGGCTGTTTATTTTCTAGTTTGAAGACACACACCCCACCCCAGAAATGAGCAGTGCAAGATCCTACGTGCAAATACTTGCAAACAATTTTTTTTTTTTGAAACGATGCACATTTAAAAAATTCAAGTCAAATCCAGGAACAGACTACTTGGCTGGCATCCGCTGGCCCCGCACCCACAACAGGAAAATGGTCAGTTTCTGAAATGAGAGAGGAACGAAGGCACCAGCTACTCCACCAGGAAGGTTAGTTCCTTGAGCCTGGGAGGAGGGCGGAGAGGGGAGTGCTGAGGCCTCGCTTCGTCAGAGAGGGGTTTCTCCAGCCATATACAGGTGAGAATGACCCTCATCCGCGAGGGGTGGGGGGGGGACAGTTCTCTCTTGGGATTCGGAAAGTAACAGAAGGAAGGCACGCTCCCCAGCGTCATGCTTGGCAGGGGCTGCTGCCTGCATTCGCTCCATCCACCCAGAACAAGGGAGGAGGTGCCGCTGTCCTACGTCTTTTCACCTGGGAGCCCCACATCACAAGAACCTGCAGGGGAACTCCGGAGGCCAGCGCATCCTTGCCGGCTTCCTGTGTGGCTCAGCAGACCTCCCACTAGCATCATGCCAGGGGCCCTGGGCTATATGGCTGGGAGCGTCAGCGTCAGACAGCACTAATCTGGGGGAAAAGCCCAGAGGAGGATCCGGAGTCAAGCAAGCAGAAAGTGAGCATCAGGCAGCTGGGTCTGTGTGGCTGCAAAGAAGGGGTCACAGTCACGAAAATGGAGAGGTTCACAACGGCGGGGGGCACTTGGACTAGGCCTCTAGGAGGAGCCCCTTGGTGAGCCCCCCGCCCCCCCGAGGGATGGAGCCGTCCTCACGCCGGTGGCCAGGCCGGAGCTGGGAAGTCCCCGGGGTGGGCATTCAACTGAGGGAAGCACAGTTCAGCTCGGAGTCCTCCTGGCTGCCCACAGTCACCTGCTCCAGGACGTCGGGGCTGTCGGTGATGTTGGGCTCACTGGAGCACTGTCGGTGCGGCGGCGAGAAGCTGGGCGGCAGGAGCAGGCACTTGTCCTCACTGCCAGGCTCCTCGCCCAGGCCCGAGTGCATCATGGTGGCCATCGCCAGCAGCTGGATGTCCGAGTGGGCGTTGGCCACCGTGTGCCGCCGGACGCTGCCACACTTCTCCAGGTAGGCCTCCCCCTCCTGCTCCGTCAGAGGGGTCAGAGCCGTCTCATTCAGGGGCCGGCTGAGGGCGGTCGTCGGGCAGGCGTAGCTCAGGACCGCGACCTTGGGCCGGACCCTGGAGTGGCGTCTGGCTGCAAGAGAAAAACCAGCAAAGGCTGTCACTGGGGAGGGCTGACGGGGGCGGGGGGGCAAGACCTGCTCATGGGTCTGGGGGGACAGGGAGGTGGCGGCTCCACGTCCAGGAGCAGCTTGAGGTACAGACCTGCGGAGAGGGGGGCAGGAAGCTGAAGGGCGGGAACGCTGCTCCTGCAGCTCTGCCTGCATGTGCCGGACGCGCCCCAACCCCCGTTCCCACCAGAGCAGGGGGCCCCAAAGGGCTTTCCCAGGGGCATCGGGTTCTACGGCATCTCCCCTCTTTCCCAGCTGCCACCTGAGCTCCACTGCATTCGCCCTGCACTTCCTTTCAACAAGTCTCCTCTCGAGGCCTCTGGCTGGACCAGCTTCTAAAAGACAGTCTCTGGCTCTGTGCGCAGGAAGCAGGCCCCCCGCCCTGGTGACAGCAGATGAAGTGGAAAAGCCCCACGAGCCCAAGGCCAGCTTAACTGAGGGGACCTCAGCTGTCAAAGCGAGGGCCGTGGAACATTCTCCAAATCATCCTGACCGAGACCACGACACTCCTCCCACCAGGTCAAGGGGCTGAGACCTGCATTCTGCTTACGTCATCCGCGATTCCAGCAGCCTTTGGCACCATCAAGGAATGGGCGAGGCTCCACAGATGGCCCCATGGAGACAGACCCCAAAAAGGAGGGCTGGCCACGAATTATTGCAAAACTGCTGCTGCCTGAGCGCTCCCCACATTCCAGAAACTACGCTAAACCTTGACATGCACTCATCTTTTGACTCCTCCTAAAAACTGAGCTTAGGTCATGATATGCTATTAGCCCCCACCTTATAGATGAGAAAACAGAGTATCAGAGGGGCGATAAGTGACCTACGTGAACACAGCAAGGCTGCAGTACAGCCGGGAGGGAAGTGAGGTCTCGCTGCAGACCCTGCTCTCCCTAGATGGCCCCACACGAAGCACACACACTAGACAGGCTGAGCATCTCCAGGGAAGCACAAGCTAAGTGCACGGGGTTCCGAGGCAGGAAAAAGCAGATCCGTGGTCGGGGAGGATGCACACTGGAGCTGGGCCTTCAGCGTAGCATAACCTCCACAAGGGGGAAGGGACAGCCACCTGAGCCACGGGAGCAGCCCGAGCCAGGTGCCGAGCCAGGTGCCGAGCCAGGTGCGCCATCAGGCCACAGCCTGGCGGGAACATGGAAGACAGGAAACAGTGGAGACACGACAAGCAGGCAGGACGGCCCTTGATCACAGGAGGGCCCCTGAAAGCCAGAACCATTTGTGATCAGACAAGCTGTGGGGGACAGGGCGGGTTAGGGGCTGTGCTCCAGAAAGATGTACCTGGCAGGAGCAATGCGGGGTCGGAGCCTGGGGGGCCAGAAATGAGGAAAGCCAGGGCCACAACAAGCCTACATCCCCTCGGTCTCGGGACGGTTACCTCCCCATGCTCCTTAAGAGACACCCCACCTCTTCCTCACATCGGCACTGCATCTGTACCATGAGCTGGCTGGAGGACCCCAGCGAGACAGAGGACTGAGAATGGAAGGCTGAGAACCAAGTGGGTTCTGTTCACCATCCCACTTTCTACCAGTGTATAGCTCTCCCAGCCGTCCAGCCGCCTACCCCATCTTGTCTGTCCCAGCTTTCCACGGCTCCCATATCCCCGAGACCCCGAAGACCCCAAAAGAAACCCCTCCCTTTCTAATCGGGGGAGGCGGCAGGCAGCAGGGGAGACGCTTGACAGGAGTGGTGTTCCTGCACACGGACAGGATCCCAGGGGAAGACCTAGTTTCTAAAGGGAGAGAAACCGTGAGGCTCAAAGACTGTCTGTCCTTGGGGACACACGGCCCACTCTGCTTGTTTACTCTTGGCTCTTCCCGTGGCTCTGGAGGGCCCAGACACACTCTGTCGTCACTTCCAGAGCTCCTGCTCCTAGATGCACATCGCAGTGAGCCCTGCCATGTCCATGTGCAAGGCTCTCCGTGGTTCTTGTCACTGGACAGTTTTATAGGTGCACACAGACACACAGACACACATCCAACAACCAGAGGATGAAACTGTAAGACTCAGGACTGAGTCACCAAGTCTGCTGGCTCTGAGCCCCAAGGGGGCTGTCTGGCAGGTAATAATAATTACTTCTCAAAACCAAAGAATAATATGTACAATTTTCCTGAGTGTTCCCATCCATTTTCTCACTGCGGACTCCCAGTCTCCCTTTGAAACACCAGGGCTCTCCTCACTCTTCCATTGTTCCGATACGGAAGACTGAGGCTCGGCCCAACTCTCACAGGCTCTGAATGGCAGTGCCCAGATCTTCCCCACTGCACACTACTGGGTCTCAGGGCCCCACTGCTGCCCTCAGAAGACACACTCTTCTTTAATGCACAGAACAGCAAACACTGTCCCCCAGGAGGTCCCGAACAAGAGGCTGGGACCGGAAGAGGCTGGGTCAGCGGCTCTTCTCTTTGGGGAAGAACGAATAGGAGACAAAATGGCAAGGAGCAACCGAGAAGGAAGTATCCATGCCAAGCATTGGCCGAGGTTCTCTCGGGAGCATGGGTGCTCATACCCTCAACGTTTCTATAATGTTCCCACAGTTTTACAATAACCATGTATTACTTCTATGATCACAAAAATCGATAACTATAAGACAGAGGCACCAGAAGAGTTCAGAGAAGCCGGGATCCCATTAAAGAACCATCCTTTAAAAAATGCCCTTGGACACAATTCGTTTGTCTCTTGCTAGTTGTTAGAAGCAAGAACTTATGATTGGCAGTTGCAAAATCTGGTGTGGCCCAAACCCTCAACTAGCTGGGCTGGAGACTGGGCTAGACCGTTTGGTGAGCATTTCTTACACACAGACCCAGGAAGAGATGAGAGCTAGAGCTAAGGCTGGGCCCAGGGTAAGCTGAGGGCCTGGGGGATAGACGGTGGACACACGCAGCATTTCTGGAGGAAATGACAGTCTGTTTGATGATTTCCAGGGGCCCCAGCCTGGCAGAATGAGCCAGGAAATGTGTTTCAGATGGGCCCCTGGACGTGATCCATCTCTCTTGCGCGTTGTTAGCCCAGAAGCCCAAAGTCCTTGGGGGTTTAACAGGCAGCAAAGACAAGAGAGGCCACTTCAGCTACTGCTGAGAGCTGGAGCCACAGTGAGGGGGGCCCCCCCGTGACACCTGCCCCCTCCTTCAGCCAACACTGTGAACTGCGACATGGGAAAACACTGCAGTCACCACTGAGAGGGAGAAATGTGAATCTGACACGGGGCCTGCCGCAGCGGCCTGAGCCCAGCGCGCGTGCGTGTATGAGTGTGCCTGCATGTGCTGGGGTAGGGTCTTGGGAGCAATCGTTAGCTGGGCATCTACTGTGGGCTAGGGACTGTATCAAAAAAGGAAGTGCTTCCCGGACACGTTCGTCTTCTGACCATTTTGCAGAAAAGGAACCTGAAGTCAAGATGCTGAATAACTTTGTAAACTGTTAGAGATGGAAGCAGGATTCAAGACGAGGGCTGATGGTGGAGGCCCTGCTGTGCCCATTGGGAAGCCCGCACACAAGCAACTGTGAGAACAAGGTCAACATGTATGGAATTCCCGAATCACCCTACTGTACACCTGAAACTAATAGAATGCTGGATGGTGACGATAATGGAATTAAAAAAAAAAAGACAAGGTCAACAAATGACAGGGCAGAGGTAAAGGCAGGAGCTCGCTGCGGAGTCAGGAGGAGAAGTCCTAAAGAGGAATCATTTTGGAGGGGCCTGCTCCAGAGTGACTGACAGATGGGACCCTCAGAGCCAAGAACAGGGCTAGGGCCTGGGCTACGAGGGGCGTCACGTGCTCCCCACCCCCAACGAGCTGACAGTCTACGGGGGAGACTGACAAATCATCAGGCAGGACCACACAGCACGGCAAGGGCCAGGATGTGGTCTGGGCTCCCGGGGGAGGCACAGACAATTTCTCAGCTGGAGTGATTCCCAGGAGGCCAGGCCACCCTCTAGCTGGGGTCCATAACACAGCAGGTAGCAGCTCTGCCCGGGCCCTGCCCTGAGACAGGGCACCTTCTTCCTACTCTGTGCTCAGCCCTCGGCAGCTCAGAGACATCGAGTAACTTACTCCAGGCCACACAGCTGAAGCCCATCCCTTGCAGTTTCAAGGCCCTGTTCCTTCTGTGGCCAGGCTCCGCCTCTCTCCTTATGGCTGTTCCCTGCTCATGACTCACAGGAGAGGCCTAGGGCTCTTCTGCCTTCTGGGTGGAATGTTTTGGTTCCCAGGACTGGGTGTGGGCAGAACTGAGACCACAGGGGCCGCTGGGCTGTGTTGAGTCCCCTGGGCAGACAGTGTTTCCTCGATAAGCTCCCACCAGACTCCAGAGTCAACCTCAGACCAGCGCTGTCAGCTGCGGCTCCAGTGGGGTCAGGCCACATACTGGGCTGGGAGCTGAGACAGATACCCACACTGGTGCTGCCTGCCACCTTCCCCGCCTTCTTCTTATTTGTACCAGGGAAAGCCAGGCCCTGCCACTCAGGGAAGGAAATCTCCATTGAAGAGACTGATTAAGCGGGCGGGCACCCCCTGGGGGCAAAATGGGTCCTTTCCTTACAGGGGTGCCCTTTGAACTGGGAGAGGAGCCGGGTCCTGCCACCTCAGCCAGCACCCACCTCCAGACCTCCGCCTCCTGCCTTTCACACGGGGTGGGGCCCGGGGAAGCCTTTATTCCTTCCTCACTCCCCAGCTGCCCCACCGAGCTCTGGCATTCATCCCCCTACACGGGAGCCAGCAATGGCAGCTCCTTTCAAAGCCCCAGAGAAGCAGAGCCTGGATGAGGCGGTCCTCAGGCCCTTTCTGGGGGACTCGGTTCCCAGGCCTTTGATCTCCCAGGCTCGCAGGAGTGGCCGCCATAATGTGGGTATTGTGACCTCTGCACACCAAGCCCATTGTGGGCGTCTCTTTCCAGGCCCGGGCACCTGAAAGCCTACTTGTCAGGAGAAGTTATAGTATCTTGAGGAAAAGGGCCCTCCCCCTGGAGACACAATGGAGGAAGATCTGGGGGAGGCTTTTGTGTGGAGAAACACAGCATGCTGGGTGTTCTGAGCGTTTGCTCCGAGGGCCTTGGAAGCAGCCAGGGCAGCAGCCTGGAAACTTTGGGAACCAGAAAGGTAGGATGTGGGCCTGGACTCTGACAAATTTTTTTTTTTTTTAAAGCTTTCCCTCTTCCTCTTCACCTCCACATCCCCACTACCCTAGGAAAGTGACCGCACATCGCACACAGTCGCTCCAACGCGAGCCTCAGACTCCTCTCTCTCCCAAGCCCTGCAGGTCAGTGCGTGAGGCTCACGTCTCAAACCTATCAGCCGGCTCACAGGAAGAAAGACTTCCCAAGAATCCCCATGGGGCCAAACATGCCTGGGCCAGTGCTCCCACCCCCACCCCCGGAGAAACCACTGCTCTGGCTCTGGTTCCCTCCCCCAGGAGGTTTCTGACTGAGGCCCTCAGCAGTCCGTACAAGGAAGACAGGCGTCTGGGCAGCACCTGCAGCATGACAGGCATTTGATAAGTGGTGGCTTTTGAGATGAGCCCTCCAGCTTTCCTTGACCACTCCCAGCCCTGGATGGGCCCCGAGTGGACCATGGCAAAGCCCTCATGTGGCTTTACATTTCAGCTGGTGGTCTCCACACTCCTCTCCTTCAGGCAGGACAGGTGTTACGGTGTCCATTTTACTGACGGAAAGACTGAGGCCCAGACAGTCCTCACGTTATCCGGCAAAGGGGTGTCCTCGACAAGGAAGGGCTCCATTGTGACCATTTTAGCTTTTTAGTTTGTAGCAGTTTGGGGTGAAATGTCTGGTCCTGGAACCCTGTTGGGCTAAGGAATGAGGGGGAAGGGCCACCTCCTCAGCTGTCCCTCAGTAAAATCACAATCGCCTTCTAGAACCTGACAGGGGTAGGCCGGGATGAGGGTGGAGCATGCAGGACAGCTGGTAAAGAGCAACCAACCCGGGGCTCTGAAATCCCAGCTCCAATAGCCAAGTGACCTTAATCCTCATTTGCCTCACCTGTAAAATGGGTACAGTGGCACCCACTCTGTGGTACGGTATCCAGCCCGCCGGGGAGAGTGCCTGCCCAAGATGTAGTCTGAGACCTGTGCCTTCCCTTGCCACCAGCCACTTTGTAACTCTGAAGGTCTTTCAGTTCCTCGAAGGCTCCAACCTCCTGTTCACCACTCCCCCTACCCCAGAGCCCTCCCAAAGATCCTTCCCTTGGCTTGGGATAGCTGAGCAAACAGGGAAGGCAGACTAACTCAAATGCATCCTACAGGACCCATCTCAGGTATCACTTCCTCTGGGGAGCCTCCCCTGATTTCCCAGTCCGGGTGAAGGACGCCTGCTGTGGGCCCCGTGGCTGATGTCCTTCCCCTGCTTAGAGTCCTTGTATACTAATGAGTCATTGTTTGTGATCTATTGTTTGTGACTTCCTCACTGGACCGTGTGTACCACAGGGCAGAGACGGGTCAGTTTTAATCCTGGGTAGACCTGTAGCACCTCAAATCCAGGTACCTGGGGGAGGGTCTCAGGACACATTTGCTAAAATAATAATAAAACAATCAAAAAGAGTCAGTTTCTTCCCCCTCTGCCCCTCCTGAGAAAGCAGCCCAAATGCGAGGATTGTCCTTGGTGTAAGAAAACCTCAGGCCTTTACTTTATAATCTGTCAAAAGTATGTAGTATTCTGAGTTTACCTGGAAAGCCAAAGGCATCCCCTCTTAGAGTAAGTACTCCCCGAACAAACTTTCGAATCTATCCTTACTCCTGGCTCTAGGCCCAGCCGATGGCCAAGTCCCTGCCATGGCCCAGCTTACCTGCTTGTGTCCTGACATCTGCCTGCATCCTCCTGCCCCAATCTCGGTGAGCTGGTGAGCCAGTGGGCTGGGCTGAAGCCAGAAGGTGGGCTCCATGGAGGGCGTAGCCACATGGCACCTTGCTCACGGCTGGGGGGGGGGACTGTTTCCCTTCAGCCGGCCTTGTTACTCTGGTTTGTACCAGGTGCTGGGTGTAATGAGTGAGTGAGCAAGGGAGGAAGGGAGGGGTAGGGGGAAGGACCCAGCAGGCAGGCTGGGGCCAGCACCCCAGATGTGTGGTGGCCGTGGCTAAGCTGGTGTCTCCAGAGACACAGGAAGGGGCCAGGAAAACTGCCAGTCAGCCCTGCTTTTCCTGCAGTAGTGAGGCCCAGGAAAGGGCAGGACCTCGCTGGAGACTGTTCCTCTGAAGTTCAGCTACAATTCCATTGAAGCAAGGAGAGTGGGGCAAAAGATTCCAAGTTCAGGGAATTCCTTTCAGCCTCTGCACCTCTGTATAGGTGCTGGTCACCCCTGCCTTGGGGTACAGTTGCCTGTCACCCACCTAATAGGTGTGTTTTTGAGTGCCTACTATCTGTGACCACCATTAAAGTTGCTGGAGATAGGAAAATTCCTACATTGCGGGGGGGCCTCTCATTTCAAAAGGTAACTGAGGAATGCCTCTTATGATAAGCCTATCATAGGGCTATTTCCCCATCTGGACTGTGGTTTCACGGAGAGAAGGAACAGATCCAATTCACCTCTAGATTCTCCAGGGTGCCAAGTGCAGAGCCTGACACTAATGCTAGCTTTATAGCTACCAACAGGACTTGCCCCTAATCCAGGAGCGCCTTTCCTTGGCAGGTAGGCCTTGGTGGTACCTACAGACAAGGGCGGGGGGGAACAGCATCGCCATTTCATCTGGCTGCACACAAAACGAACTGTCTTCCCATTTCAAGCTGCTTTCATGGGAAAATCCACCACGAGTGATTTTTCCACTCAAGTGTGTGTCGGGCGTTGCAATCAGGCACAGTTTCTGGTTATCAGATACGGGAAAATGAACATTGCAGGCACATGAAAAAGATCAAAGCCACTGATCAAAGATGCGCATCAGACAAGCAAGACCACAGAGGCGCAGTATCGGTCCCTGGGGAGGAATTGTCAAGCGGGGAGGTTATGTGACCCAGGCCAGAGGGAAACACGAGTGACTAACATGGACAGATCGGCCCAGAAGCAAAGAGCTTGCTACATAATCCAGGCGCAGGAAAACATCGCTGCAGCCTGAGAGCCTCGCCCCTTACCTGACATGTATGTGGGACCCGAGACGCCACGGTCCTCACTGATGCCCAGGAAAGGAGATACCACTTGCTTCACCAGTTCCTCCAGCTGCAAATAACCCTCACTCGGGCCTGTGGGCTCGTGAACACTCTGGAAATAAACATCCAAGAGAGACAAAGGTCAGTCAAAAATGGCCAGGGCCAGCTGGCACTCAGCCAGCAAATCCCGATTGCCCTCCTGCTACATGCAAAGCAGCAATACCAGCAGGCATCATCCTCGTGGCTGGAATGAAGGAATCCGAAGCCACGAGTCCCTTGCCGTAAGTCACAGTGATCAGAACTGTGCCCCGCGGCATCTTCTCCCACGGGCCCAGCCATGCAGGGCAGGCAGGACTGTCCTTGCGCAGCTCCAGGGTTGAGGTCTGACTGGTCCTGGCCACAGTAACCCCACCCACTGTCATAGTGGCTGCCTCACACTTGGCATGCAGGCACTCTGCATAAGCCCCTTCCATGGACCGAAGCACAGGGGCCTTTCCACAAGCCGAGGAGCCAGGTGTACTCATCATCCCCCTTCCACAGACGAGAGAGCTAAGACCCGCAGGGCTCATGCCACCCAGGACTGGAGTGCAGGCTCCACTGGCTCTGAGCCCACCTCACTGCCACTTGCTAAGGAGGCTAGAAAAGAAAGGGCGACAGAATATGGAAAAATCCAGAACAGCAGAACAAAGAGTCACTGTGGAGCTAGACATACATTTAGCACCAAGACGAAGAATTAGTTCAAAAGCTCAACATGACAGGTGTCCCCTGTTGCAAACAGCAACTAACACAAATGACAACGGACAAAAACCAAAAAGGAAACCAGAGTGACCAAGGTTCTCCAGAAGACCAGCAGATGCCTAGGGATCAGTTTCTTGCTGGAAAGGACTCGAAGCCTTGCTCTGTGCTGAGGGGCCGCAGGGGAGCCGAGCTGCACTCAGCCCAATAGGATGGCCCACCAAATTCTCACATCGGAAGAGAGGTTACGTCACCTTCACTTAGAAAGTACAAAGTCCCCACCGTGCTGGAGTTTTGGGGGATTGGAGGAAAGGACTGTGGGGGAGTGAAGTGGGAAGGGCCCATCCCACGGAGACAGGGAAGGCTGGGGGCGGTGGAAGAGAGGGCAGGTTGGCTTAAGGGAACACAAAGGAGGCTGGGGAAGGGGGTTACGGGCAGAAGACTTGGGGCTGGGGTCAGAAGGGAGGACCTGCGGAATAAACAGCATGGTGCCTCAGTGAACTGCCTGGCACCGCAAGGGACAGTGGGGAGAAGGTGGGTGGTTTTTCATGCCCGCTGGGCTCCGATACCTAGCCCTCACCCTGGGCTGAAGCACTAGAAAACCTAACAATGGAAATAAAGGGGGGAAAGCACTGGGGTGCTTCAGCCAGGAAGGGAATCCTCAAGGGCGCAGAAGGGAAAGGGGAGCCTTCCCCGGGCTCCCTGGAAACCACTCAGGCCTCAAAAGCAGGGCAGTGTCAGGCCCAAAACCACCTCGACTGGTGTTCAGAGCTGAGGAAACTTTCTTTTTCTTTTTTAATTTTTTCCTCCTGGATATTTCTCGTTTGCCTTCTCGCCCCAAGCCTTTCTTCCTCCACTACAGTTTATAAATGCTCAACGGAGAGGGACAACAGAGAGCGAAGAAGAGGCAGTGGGGTGAAAATGGGTAACAAGTGCGTGCTTGGGAGCTGCGTGGTTTTCTCCCAGGGCAGCCGCTGACAACCTGACTTGCACACAGCCCTCAGCGTGGCTGGGGGACTGGCCACGTATTTGCAAGGCCCAGGGCAAAATGAAAATGTGCGTGCAGCTCCCTTGTTCAAAAATACTAAGCATTTCAAGATGGCGATGGGACAGACGACCCTGCTCGGCATGGGACCTTGGGTGACTGCACGGTCAGTGCAGAAGGCACTGCTGCAGGATGATCTCAGGACCCGGCTGCACCTGCCAGGAGGAAGCAGATCTCTACGACAGTCAAAATCTCTGGTTCGGCCTCTCCCTGGGGCAGCCTAGGGACAGAAGCAGACAACCGAGAGCAGGGAACTTGGAGCCCCTTGCACATTTTGGGGAGGGAGAGGTTTGTTCGGGGACATTTTGGAAGAGTGCCAGAAAAGGCCTGAGAAACGGCTCTTTTCACTGTATGAGAGTCAGGCAAGGAGAAATCAGCCCCAGATCTCGTGGCACTGGGGCAAAGGGGGGCCTGGAGAGAGAAGGGAGCAATTCTAACGGCTTTCTGCAATGACATGGTCCCAGGGCATTCAGATACAGCAGCTGCTGCCCTGCTACTCAAGAAGATAGACCCGACTGGCCAAAGATCCCTATTCGGCCCTGTCACATTCCCAGCTCTGGGCTTCACAGCTCCTGGAGTGAGGAAGAACGTGGGCCAGAACTCGTCCCACGAGATCTTCCGGGAAAGAGCGCAAATGCCCGGCATGAAAGTGGACCATCTCAGAAGCTCATGCGGTCTCTCCCAAGGCCCTGGGGCACTGCTGGAGGGAGGCTGTGGTATCTGAGCAAGGGCTGAGGAATGGGTGACATTCTCTTACAAATTAGTATGTGACCTTAAGCTGCTTGGCCGACTCTCTGAACCCACACCTCATCTGCGAAAGTAGGAAAACAGGGACTGTTCCGTTGCTCAACTTCCCAGATATCTGTCACAACCACGGAGCTCCTTGGATGGTACTTCCTTGCCTCTGCCAACACAGAAATCCCTGCATGATGGTCACCATCAGGGGACTGGAGGCCGGAGACCTGGAGTCAGTCCCACTCAGGCTCTTGCTGGCTGCGTCACTCACCGGACACATGTTTAGTTAACACCTACCACGTGCCTACCATGTGCCAGGTGCTGAAGGCCCAAGAGGGAGGAGAACACGGACAGACCTGCCTTGACCGGAAGAGGGGCTGTGGGCCCTGGGAGACAGTGTTCTCAGCAGAGGGAACCCAAGTGTGCAGACCCTGCGACCTCAGGGAGAGGCAAAGGTGGCCGGTGTGACCAGAGGCTCCAGGTGAGGCTGGGGAGGCGGGAGGACCAGAGGCGGGGACACAGATCAGGCTGTTCTCCTAAGATCGCCAGGAACCCCTTGGAGAGCAACGTGGGCTGGAGGCCCGGGTGGACAAAGGAAGTGTCCCCTAGGCAAGCAGGCTAACCCCTAAGGGGCTACAAGGGGATGATGGCAGCTTTCTGAGATGGTCGTTGGGTTGTCCAACGTGGGAACGTGGTGGATGTTTTTCATTAGCACGGACAGAGGCCTTCCCGGACTACTAGCAGCAGGCAGGGACCCTCACAGAGAACAAAAACAGCACCAACAACAAAAGAATCACCTCTCACTCTTAAAATACTATACATGGAAATAAGAGGGGGAAAGCCAACTTCTTTCCCAATCTTCCCATCTGAACCCCAAAGGGGTCATTTTCTAGACTCCTTGCTTGGGAACCAAGCTCTGCCTTATGCTTCTCAGACACAAGCCCCCCCCCACACACACACACTCTGAACCCCCTCCTTCTCCCCGACAGAAAAACAGCTGACCTGCCTTTCCGGGCAACAAAGAGCACCCTCATCCTGTCAGGTAACTCCCGCTCCCCTCGGACTTCAGGAAAGGGGGAGAAGGCCCAGAGGGGAGGCCCAGCCTAGAGACCTGGAAGAGAACAGCAGCCGGGGGAGGGGGAGCCCAAGGCCCCAATCCTGCCGTAGGGCAGTGGGGTCACCGCTGTCCTGAGGCGAGGACGACACCGGCTGCCCCGGGGAACAGCTCAGACCCGACGTTGTGGCATCTGAACCTGTTACGGAGGGGGAGGCAAGGCAGCCATCTTTGGGGGGCGTCCCTGGGCCACATCTGTTTCTTGGGAATGGTGCACCCCTTCCATAGGACTGGGCTCCCTGAGGCCATGTGTATGGTACTTGACCCAAGGTCATGACTGGCTGGCAAAGGAGAGTCGTGTAGCCGGGGCTAGACCAACTCGACTCTGTCCCCTGAGTTTACACAGCTCTGAATCCTACTGCCACTTGCTGAGGGAACTTGGACAAGCACGCACTTCCTGGGTTTCCGTTTCTTCACCTGAAAATGGGACTGACGACACTATCTACCTCAGGAAGTGGTCATCTGGATTATCTGGTTCAGAAAACACCACACAAAGTCCTCGGCTGGGACCTAGTACACAGCCAGGAACCGGTACTGCTAGCTTGTCTCCCCACCGTTGATTCAGAATGGGGATGAAGAGGCAACCATCCGGGTCACCCCTTGGTGGAAACGCATGAGCTGTGTGTGTGTGACGCCACGTTTGGCCAGGTGCAAACCAAAGTACTGAACGTAAGTGCAGAGGGAGGGGGAGACAGAAACACCCAGTCCAAGAGACACCAGGCAGGGCCAGCAGAGGCGGCGTCAGAGAGAGACAAGGAAAGACCAGTCAGTGGCAACAGGCTGGCAGCTTTGGGGCCTGACACGGTCTCGCTTCTGGTTGTAGTCTCTTAGGAGGCCCACCTGCCCTGGGAACCTTCCAGGGAGCTCCTGGTGTGGCTCGAGCTCAGCTCCAGGGGGCTCTTGCTGTCACGTGCTACCTGTGGCTCGCGGGTGAGGAGGGAGGATGTCCGCCCCACCCCTCCCCACTGGGATGCCAGCATGGAGCACAGCACCAGGGGCCTCACAGGCGCTCCGCGGAGGTCGAGCAAATGAACAAACGCACTGAGAAACAGGAACAACGACACTGAAGCACAGCAGCTGAGCTCGGGTGCTCAGGTCGTTCGGTCCCTCCCACGTCCCACAGGGTCTCTTCCTCCCCCGGCCTGGTGGCCGCGTCTCCAGTGGGGCCTCACCCACCTGCAGGACGAGCAACATCTGGACAATGGACGAGGGTGGCTGGGACCGGGCCAGCAGCAGCAAATCACCCAGCTTCACCTTGAGCAGGACCAGGTCACGGAAGCCCAGCAGGGAGATCTGGCGGATGGTCAGCTCCTGGCCCTGGAGAGGAGAGAGGGGGCAGGGCTGGGAGGTGAGAGCCCACTGGATATGCCACCAAAAACACGGAGTCCAGGACAACCAGAGTGGACAGAACACCAGGATGGGACAGGACGAGGTGTCTGCAGAACTCGGGGAGGGCGGGGGGCTGCCAAAGAGTCGAAGACTTGGCCCCTGTCCTTCCCAAGGAAAGCTTCGTTTAAGACAGGGTGTGACTCGACCTGCCTAAGTGACCCAAGATGATACAAGACACATAAATGGGAGCCAGGCTGTCATGACGGTAAGAGGGGAGGGTCAGGAAGGAGGAAGAGAGAGGAAGATGGGGGGAAACGAGAGAAAAGATCAACACCCCCCAAACCCCAGCCCCCACCCCCACTTTCAAGGCTGCTTCCTCACCTCTGTGTTCGCTATGTGAGCACCTAGCATGCACCAGGCCAAGAAGGCGAACACAGGGACGAGTCTGACCACGCAGGATGTGGGCGGAAGATGAAAATAACTAATAATCCCAAGAGCTGACACTTACTGAGCTCCAGGTGCTAGGCATGACACTCACTATTTTAGATGGAACTAACACGATTAGTCCCCACCCCTCGAGACAGGCACTGTTATAAACCCTACTTCACAGATGAAACCCCTCGAGCCCAGAGTTACAGTTCTATCTCCAGGGTAGAGCTGGATCGCAAACCTTAACTATTTGATTGCAGGGCTCCCGAAGTTTCCCAAAGCAGAGCGAGAAAGGAGGGCCTCTTTCCTAGACTCCCCCTTTGCACACATACACATGGCACACACCAAAAATGGGCTTCTCCTGGCACAGCCCAAGAGACCACGAAGGTACCTGGTAAACAGGAGGTCGCTTTTCATCCCTCGAGTCTGCCAAGGCTTAAGGAAGTCTCACACGTACTTGAACGCCTTGGGGTCTCAGAAACGCACAAGAGTCGTCTTGCCACCCCCCCCCGCTTCAGTCCCCAGAAACGCACACAACCACCGCCAGTGCCTTCCAGGCTTGGGTCAACCACCCCCCCCTTCCTCGACTGCCTTCCCCGCCCACCTCCAATGGCAGCGGTCCCCCCACCTCGCCTTGCCCAAGGTGCTGCGATCGGCACTGACCTCTAACCTCGTAGCTAGCTATGCCCTCACTTCATCTCCTGGGTTCCTTCCGCTTTCTAAGGTAGGAAAATGAAGGCAAGCTTCCACAGCCTTGAACACAGTAGGTACTCAAAAACTTATCTGTCCGACGAGGACGCAGGTCTCACCCAGACACCCAGACAGACGGGGGGCTCTAAGGAGGACCGAACTGGACCGACAGACACCTCAGCGTGTTACTACCAGTAGTGAGAACCCCCAACTCCGGGCTTCTCCAGGTGGGGTGTCTGGATCAGCAGCAGCACTTGGGAGACTGTGTGTGGGGAAGGGGGTGGGCAGGGGTAGTATCAACTCTCACGGAGCTGTTGCAATTTCCCAAGAGAAGCAGAACGGGCAACACCTTCAGACCCGAACAACTGGGCTCCTGCCTGGATATATGCCAGGGAGGGCCCTTCTCGGCCATCCGATGACTGTAACAGGGCCACGCCCACTCAGGGGCCACACTCCATTCTAAACCACCTGGACACCCACACCTTGGGATTCCATGCCCGCAGGGTCCTCCGAGAGAGACCCAGGTCGACACACCCTTCCAGTAGGGTTGCCAAATAAAACCGAAGAATGTCCAGTTGAATGTGAATAATTGTTTAGTAGAAGCATTATTCATTGTTTACATGAAATTCAAATTTAACGCAGCATCCTATAATTTTATTTGCTCACTCTGACAACTCTACCTCCCAGGTCTGTCTTCTTAGGAACCAGCACTGGCCTAGGAGTGACCATTCCAGGGAGGGGAGACGTTTGTGGGTATGGGAGCTGAACCGTCCACATAAATGGGGGTACAGGATGGAGCTGAGAGTGGGATGAAGACAGCAGTGAGCTGTAGGCCAGAGCTTCTGCTGGAACTCTTAGGGGCAGGCCAGAAATGGAAAATGGACTCTGTAGGCATACCCTCCCAAAGGAATTCCAAGTTCCCATATAACACCATTCAAAGGAACCAAAGCATGTGGGCCCTTATGTCTGGCACATGCCACTACTAAGGGCTGTGCTGCTTCTGGGCCCCACACCCGCATTTCAACAAAGCCCCATTAGATAGGCGCCTTCACCCCAACGGGTGGAGCAGGGCCGGTGTCAATGGAGGACGGAGATCTCAATCTTGCAGAGGAAGATCTATCGGTCAACCTGCCTGCAGGGGTGTCCATTCTGACCTGGCAGTGACCAGTCCTGTCATTAGCCTTTGCAGGAAGGTGGAATGAAGTCAACTCAAGTGTACGAATAAGTTCCCATCACAGAATAAGAACACTAAGGAGACGCTGCTCATTTTCTGCTCAAAATCCCACATTTTGCAGATGAAATGGAGCTACGCTCCGAGAAGGGAAATGAGCCTGCCCAAGTCCAATTACTGATGGAGTCCAAGGTTCTTTCTGCTCCCTTATGTGGCTGCTCGTCTTCAGGCACCCCTCACGGAAGGCAAGGAACATGATTCCCTTCCCACAAGTCGGGACAACAGGAACTTGCTTTAAAATTGGGCTTCAGAGAAAGGCAGGAGAAGAAAAGAAAGAGAAAAGAAAAAAGTCTCCCTGCCCCATCTTCTCTACTTCTGAGAAGTTGGGAGACACAAACCACTCCAAGAATATACAGACATACTCAAAACCAAGAGGGTGACGAGAGCCTACGAATTGTTAGTTATGCAGGCACTCTCGCTTTGGTTGAGGTTAGATGCTAAACATAGGCCAGAGAGCCCTCCAAAGAGCGCCGAGGTCCTCAGCCAACCCAAGCACCCGATGTCCTGCCTCTCCCCTATTCAGCAGGAGGCCCCAGCTGGCCAAAGGCCAAGGAAGGAGACAGAGTGCTGAGGTCGGCAGGAGGTCGTTCCTCGGTGAGACTGACCTGAACTGGATAAAATATTGCCTGCAGGGTAGGGAGAGTCTCAGTGAAGAAGTGGTCCCACACTTCAGCCAGAACCTCAATGCGATTTTCACCTACATGAGGGCGAGAAGATGGGAGGGGAGAAAGAAAGAAAAGAATTTGTCATTACTTGCAGGAGAGGCTAGAGACCATCCCATGTCAAATGCAGCATGAGGACAGGGGGACAGAAGAAGCTCATTACCTGCATTTGCTGTAGAAGGCATTACTAGACGTAAACGTGGAACTGGATGGGAAGACTTAACTGAAAATAGGAAAATAATGCTTTCTATCGTCCCCTCCAGCAAAGGGAGCTGAAAGTTTGGAAATCACATGACAACTGGTGCCATCATGGGAATGGTTACAGCACTCTCAGGCACTGTGCTGAACTACTTATCTACAGGACATTTCATGGTAAACTCTATGACCTCATTTTACAGGCTCAGAGAGGCCAAGGGTCTAGCTCAACGTCACACAGCTAGAAGGCAGAGCTGGGATTCCAGAACCCATGCTCTTGACCAATTTAATCTGGGGGGATCAATTACTTATTGTTTTGATTTTCTAATCATGACAATGTTTTTTGTTTTGTTTGTTTTTTATTCTGGATTCGAGCTGTCAGTACAGGGAGGGGAAAAGAAGGGCCTAGAAACTGTCAGTTCCACCCACTGGTTTGCAATAACCAGGGCTGGGTGGGGGTGGGTGGGAGGTGGACAGCATGCTCTACAGTGGTCACCTGCAAAACACAGGACCCGCCTCCTGATGCTGTGCCTGCTCTCACCCCTGGGACCCAGAAGGCTGACCACGGTCAGGCACCAGTCCCAGGCTGCCTGCACGCGGGTCACCCAATGCCACCGGAAGGCTGTGCCAGGAACTTTGCACCTGCAGGAAGGCAAGCATGGGCAGCGAGGAGCCCACACGGTGGCTGCTTTTTAATGACCTAGATGACAGAACTGATTGAGCACTGTCTTCGCTCATCTGAGGCAGAGAAACTGGGTCAGCCAAGATTAGACACTGAGAGATGCGTTTGGCAAAATACTGCCAGCTCCACTGAACAGGTCTTGAAAGATTCATTTAGCATCTTCCGCCTATTAATTTAATGGACAATAAAAGCAGTGGCTGGGGGAGAGAGCAGAGCAAGGGCATAACTAGCAGCAAGCAGGGCCGAAGATGTGCAGATTTTGAAAGGTCAGAGAGAAACACACGAGGGGCAAATGCAGATCTGTAGCACCCTCTAATTTCCCTCACGGAGTGCTAATTACACTTGGTTGGAATCACTTATTGACTTGTCTGTCTCCTCCACTAGAACGGGAGTGCGCGCGCGAGCTCTGTCTGTCCTGCTCACCGTTACTATTTCTAGTGCTTAGCACGATGCCAGACAGATCAATAAATCCATTTTTAGAAATCTCTGAGTGAATGAATAGCAAGTATCAAGTGCGCAGGTGCTAAGGCTGGTGAGTGAAAGGAGGTTACCATTTAATCCAAATATGGGACAGGACAGAACAGGACTAAATCATTAGCTACAACATTTTCCTTTGCTCTTAGATCAAGAAAACTTCCACCATATGGACATTTTGGTGCGGGGGGGGTGCGGGGGGGAGGACACTTGACCTTTCCCTTCAACCTTTGGGCCCTAACTATGTGGATTTTCCCTCAGCCCATCACGCTCACCGGGATCTTTCACACCACAGGGCTTTTGCATGTGCTAGTCCCTTTGTCTAGACTGTTCTCCCCCCCCCACCTTTGCCTAACTTACATCTGTCTGTCCTTCTGGTTTTAGCTCCAGCATCACTTCTACAGCAAAGTCTCGCCCACTGGCCAAACCCCCACCTATGGACTGTAGTCTTAGTACCTGTTGCAGTTACAGTTTTATATCTGTCTCCAGCACTGGTAGTGAGCTCCACCAGGGCCTGGAATCCTATGATGGCTTTGTTCACCACTGTGTCCCCAGCACTGAGCAAAGCACTTGGTACACAGCTGACCATCAATCGATGTCTGAATACACAAGTCTTTTCAAATGCAGGCCACGTTAATTCACCACAGGGAGGAGTCGGGGCGGGGGTGTCAAAAGAACATCTGAAATGTTAGCTCTCATCCTGGTGCCCAAAACCAAGGTGAACCCAACACCCAGATAACGTCCTTCACAGGAGAAAGGGCTCTTCCAGCTCGTTTACTGATGGCCTGTATCCTAAGCCCTCCATGAGAGAGACCTCTGCACACAGAAGAAGGGAAGGAGACTGGTGCAGGTCAGTGCAGGGGCCTACTTATTCCCCTCCGCCGCCAAGACGGAATGCTCGTCGGCACATGAGGTCATCCTTCGACCTGGCAGCAGGAAGGCCCCTCTCCTGGGAACCTGGGTCTAATTGCTGGCTTCAAACTTCACAGAGTAATGGACGTTTTGGAAAATGTTCAGAGGAGAACATCAGACAGACACAGGCTAACGAAACAGGTTAGCCCCAGGGAAGAGAGAGTTACGGGGAGGTGACTTCACCTTCAGAAAACAGCCCAGAGGACTTGGCTCCGTGCAAAGATGAAGGGCAACTGGATGGAAGGTTCTAGATGAATACCCTACAGAAACTGTCCTCTTAATGTGCCACGGGAGTTTAGATCGCCGCATGCCTATAGAAGGGGAATGAGAAACTCTTCACGGTCAAGGTCGCTAAAGCTCTGGGAAATATTACTGGAATTATGATGACAGATCCTGCCCGCAGAAGAACAACACATGGGTAAGAGCTGCGTGTGCTGTTTCCGTGGCTGTTAGGCAGGGCGCACGTGCTTAGTAAACAGTGAGGTCGACAAAGTAAGGTCCGTTCAGTGATAGGATGGATCCTATCTGTGGTTTCCAAACTATGATTTACAGCAAGAGGGTCCTTTCAGCCAAATAAAATCTTTCTTGGAGCTGTAGTACATCACATAAAAAAATTGGAGATGTTCTGAAGACATCACATAAAAAATTGGAGATGTTCTGAAGACAGGAAAGGCCCTCAGAGGTTCTCCACAGGCCCGTCTGCTGTGCAGAAGGGGAGCTCAGACGCCAGGACGAGAGCAGACCCGGGCAGAATGCCCGGCCCAGTGCCCCATAGCGTGCTGGGGGGCAGAGGCACAGAACCTCGGATGACCTTCCCTGGCCTGGGTCAGCTCAGCTCCGTTCCTGGGCTTTCACTCAGCACTGAATGTCCCCTTGAAAGCACTTAAATCTCCGGTTTTGCTCAGTATCTTTTTCATGAAGCTGCTTTTCCACATTTCCAGGAGCTTGTGGTCACTCCCCAGATGACTTACAGGCAAAGACCATGGCCACAGACCGTGCTTCTCTTCCCTCCCTTTACGAGGCAGCCACCTTCCATGCTTGCGTACTAGCCTGACCCCAACATATAAGAGGGGCATACACTTCTCATCAAAGCCTGTCACTTAAAAGTAAGGTCTTGGGGGGAGCCTGGGTGGCTCCATGGGTTGAGGGTCTGACTCTTGATTTCAGCTCAAGTCATGATCTCGGGGTCATGAGATCGAGCCCTGCATCAGGCTCAGCACTGGGTGTGGAGCCTGCTTAGGATTCTCTCTCTCCCTCTCCCTCTGCCCCTCCTCCCTGCTTGCATGCATGTGTGCTCTCTCTCAAAGGATAAAAATAAATAAGGCCTTGGGCTAGGGGCATTTATAAGGCTGAAAAAGCCTGAATACAGTTGTACTGAGGGAAAACAAGGCTACTGGCTCAGTCAGCTCTCAGATATACAGAAATTGTTTTTAGCTTCTATTCTTCCAAAGGTCTGCTGAGCACTTACTGTGAACCAGGTACTGGACCCTTCCAGCATTGGTTCTCATTTGTCTCCTATTCATCTTTCTAGGAGACACTGTACTGGACAAGAATCTTTTTCCCAGGGAATGGGGCAAAAAAAAAAAAAAGCATGCTCTCCTGCCTGCTGTGTCTGTCTATTACTAAATGTGACCTACACACAGAGGTTTCTAGGCTAGAGCAGGAAAAAAGAAAAGGAGGAGGAGGAGGAACCAGTCTATGGACCTACTGTGTGCCAGATAACGGGGCTACGCTGATTACACTCCCTATACTCCCTAGCCCCATTTGATCATTTAAAAAATGATAAAAACCAAGGCTTAAGGAACCTAGAGACTCGCCAAAAGTCACGGAAGCAATAGGTGGCAAGCTAAGATTAGGATCCACATTGGTGGCAGCTGACAGCAGGCAGCCCTTGGTAGAGTCATGGGGTTGGGCCATTCTTGCCTTGGCCCTGTCTCCCATCTCCATCTGGTGTCTTTCTCTCCTGTCCCATGAGCTCTAAAATCTTTTAATCCAGGAAACCTTCCTTTGCCTATCAAATCACATACCTCATTCAGAAGGTACCTGCTTAGAATAATGTCCCCCAAATGGGTAGGGGTCTCCTGTCATAAAGGACCACAAGAAACATGAAAAAGGCCAATTAGGAATAGCCTGGATCAGACCAGAGAGAACGGCATGGCAGGATCTGTAGTATAATTAATCCTTCACAGGAGACCGCCAGCATGAATCCTATGAAAACCCCCAACAAGGTCAGTGGTTCCACCTGACTTCTCAAAATACAGATGTGACTGGCACAGCCACGAGTGGCCGGCTCCGAGCGAAGCGCTGCTGGCTAGCTGGAGGAGAAACGCGGGGTGAATCACTCACTTGGAGCCCGCCACTTTTGGACAGAAGCGTTTCAGCTGTCCAAACATCAGAGGCTGAGTCACAGAGCCCGCTGTACGAGGGCTGCCTTGTACTTGCCTTCACACAGCTTAATCTTCTCCTCCACAAACAACAGGCCTTTTGCGAGAAGCTGGTTCTGTCAAGAGAGAACAAAGAACACAAGGGTTGGGCTCCTTCAGAGAGTGACAAAACCTTCTTCCACTTCCGATGGCTGAGGGCGCGGGGTTCTGGGCACTTGTAGGCTAGTCGAGCCTCCAAGTCTGAGGCGCCTTTTGTCCTCTTGGAAGATCAGGCTTCGGTTGAAGTCCACGAGACATCCCACAGCAAACAAGGGAGACAAGAGCCAAACCCAACCGCCACCCATCCCTCCAAGCAGGAAGGAGGCATGCCTCACGCTTGGCTGGCTCCTATGGCAGACCTATGGCTGACACCCAATGTTCTTCAAGCCCTTAATCTAAACTCAGAAGAGGGAGCATTGAGGTAATGGGAAATTACACAGAAATGATATTTTTTAAAAAGATAAATTTAGGGTTTCTCACGCTAACATGAAAGAGACTATGTGCAAAACATTAAGCAGCCCTGAGTATGTGTCCGTCAGTGAGCATGTGTGTGGGAAGTTCTGGAAAGAGAGAATAAGGTGAAGTCCTTTTGCAATTGCACCTAACAACTGTTGAGTGTTCTGTGTATGTCAGAGGGTTTATATCCTTCATTTCACCTAATTCCAACCCTCCGGACAGTTCCATCCAGTTGGTGTCATCACTCTTACCTGACTGCTGGTCAGGGCAGACACTGCCTGTAGGAGACAGAGCAGGTCTTCCTGGAGCCAGCAGCTATGTCCTCTCCATTCCGCTTTGCTGCCTACCAGCAAGTCTTCCCACCCAGACCCCTTCCTGCCCTTGAAGGGCTAGAGCAGGTCCTGTAGAAGTGGAACAGCCTCTCCACACGTCACAGAAGCTGCGAGAGCAAGGATGTGCTGGTGCCTCTCCACCATACCTCGTCTTATCAGATTATCAAAGGCCTATGCTTATGGGGCAGGGGGGCCATGGGGATATGTATCCTACACACAAAACCTAATGCATTTCTTAGTTTTCTCCTTGATAAAACCCTACACCCTGTTGCAATGATGACAGGAGCATGCACAGCAGAGTGGAAAAAACTTGGACATCAGACGGGTTCAAGTCCCAGCTCGGCCACATTCTAACTGTGTGATCTTGGCCTTACTTTCCCCGATTCTTGAGTTCCTCATCTGTAAAATCGTACCATACCAGCAATATCATAAAGCTCGTATAAGGATTAGTCATCGTAAACACACACACACACAGTATTTTATGTCCTTGCAGAGATGATCATAGCTGCTCTCTTAGCCCATCTACCTTCACAAAAGGAGTGGGAGGTAGAGAGAGTCTGTAACGAATGGGCCTACATCAAATATATTAAAATATTTTAACAAAGGAACTACCACATTTCTGTGACTCATACATATGGACCAAATTTCACAGATCCTACTAAAACTCACAAGATATGACCTAACTTCAAAAAGTAGTCGGCCACTGTTTGGTTTCAAGATGGAACCCCAAATCCAAGTTAGAGTGACATCTTATGGGAGAACACCAACTCTGTTAAAGGAGAAAAAAAAAAATCCATTCCTTTATAAAGAACTATGATACGAACAGGTAATTAAGGTGAAAGCCCAACTACATTCTCTCCCTTCCAGCCTCTCAAACGAATCCCAGCGGCTTCTGGGCCAGAAAGCAAGAAACACCATGGCACCAAAGTTAGACTCTCAGAAGCAAAGCTTTGTGACAGCTGAGCCAGACAGGAAAGGGTTACAGAGGTGTTTCCAGGTAGCAATCGGCTCCAGCGGTATGTTTCTGAACAACTGGGGCCTCAAGCCCCTGCATGGGTCCCTTTCACCCATCCAGAGGATGTTCTCAGAACGTCCCTGGGCGCTCTGTGCCAGGGCTCCTGAAGGCATGACTCTCTGTCACCACCTCTAATGCCAGCGCGGCTGTCCCAGGCTTCTTCCAAGACAGCTTTACAACCCTCCGCAAGCTCATGTCTCTGAGGGGCACCTGCAAGTGTGGTCAGGCCTCCCTCCTCATGCAGTTTCGGTGACTGTGTCCCATCACTGCAGTTATCTACACTTGCGGGGGTGCTGGGGGGAACCAGAAGCACTGGGAGATGGAGAGAGAAAAGCCTCGTCCAAGTGCTATCATGACTTAATCAAAGAAATGAATTCAAACCCTATATCCTATGCGTTAGGTCCTTAAGGGTGAGGAGCACTTCTTAGTTTAGTGCCCGTGGCTCTGAGAACAGTGCCCCAAACACGGCAGATGTGAAAGAACATTTGCTGAGTGTACATGTTGCCCGTTTTGGTGCTAAGGACCATTCTGAACTTCTAAGAAATCAAGATAAGAGACAGAATGTGTGTAAGAGGGGAGAAAGGGATACAGGGCCCCTAAATTTGTTGACGTTTCTTCATTTGGTAAAAATGACTTTGGATCTTAAGGGATAAACTTTAAAAGATGGCCCAGGTTCTCCTTCCTTCTCTCTCCTAGATCTTTCCCCTTCAAGGAGACATTTGGGGGGGAAAAAACCACACACAACATTTTTTTTCTTTTTCAAGGAAAAGAAATTACTTGTGTATTATAGAGAAATGGAAAAGAAAATATCCTTTTTAAAATTCACATGATACACAGCATGGCAATCCTTAACTTAGACCAAATAAGAGCAACAAAAACTGGGGCTCGGGAGGAGATCTAAGGAGCGTCTAACCATGCTGTCAGCTCCCCAGCCCTGTGGTCAAAGTCCACTGGTCACACAGTTTTTATGGTATTCAGGTGGGCTCCTTTCCAGGAAACTAAAGCACCCTTCAAAAGCATCTTGCATATTTTTCTATCCCTTGGTACTTATAGATTTTACTCTTATTTCATAGTTGGGTAACTGATCTCTAGCTCTTTTCTGGCACGTGTGCACAGAGGAAGGATCTTTGGGGCCAGCCACGGCCCCCCTTTCTAGAGAAGCACCTGTCATCCACTTAATGGACCTGTGCCCCCCCACTGTGCAAGCTCAAACCCCCTGACCCCAGCCTGCATCGTTGGCTTAGCCCACTGGCCTGGTTCCGACCCCACCTCTGACCCAGGCCTCGAGCTGAGCCGATGGTCTTCTCTCCTGGGAATATGTAGTCAGGCAGGGCCCTGTGGAGGTTAGGGTCCTATGTGATGGCAGGCCTCATGATCCAAAAGGCCTCCTGCTTGGGGTTTAATGCTCTGTAGTTAACCGTTTCAATTCTTAATAGTTTTATCTTTGAACTTGTGTTTTGTACGTGAAATTGAATAGGGCACTATTTGGGAGGACATACCAGGGCTTGGGGCCTCAGCTCCCTTGTGGTCCTGCTTCCTACCACTTCCCTAGGAGGGGTTTTCAACACCTGCTCCCCACCTTCTGGTGGCTAGCTGTAGGGTCTCCCTCGCCCTGCCCACCTCCCACTAGCCTCCTATTCCCCGGATGCTGAAAAGGGTCCTGTCGGTGGGGACCCAGGCACAGGTGCAGGGTGGGGAGGGTTGGAGGCCTGCCCTGTAGCATCCCGGGGAGGGGCCTGGTGGCAGCCCTCCCCGCCCGGGGCTGGCAGTGCTGTGGCTCAAGTGCTGGGGGCAGGGAGGCTCTTGGCCACCCGATCTGGGTACTGAGAATGCGAAGGTTACGATCTCTTTTGGGGTCGCCTGGCCACCATGGGTCACAGCAGCAGGCCCACAGGAAGGGGAGAGTGATTTCCCCACCCTGGCCATGGCCAAATTTTTATTTTGCACTGAGCCCTGTAAATTATGAAGCCAGACAAGGGGAGCTTCACAAGGTGGTCACTTCACTTAAGGCTATGCCAAGTGGACATCTGTGGGGCTTAAGGCTGCTGAGACCTAAAAAGTGGGGGAGGAGGGAGAACCAGCCTTGAATCAGGCATCCATCATGCACGGTCTGTCTTTCTAGGTACCTGTTCTCCCTGGAACTCACCCCACAGCATTCCCAGCCCTCGACAAGTGCCTGACTCCAGAAGGTGCCAAGTACCTGCTCACTGTGGTCAGTGGTGATAGAGCCGTGTGGGGCCAGCACTGGAAAGAACCTGACTTTTCTCTGGTCCCGCTCCCCGCCCCATGACAGCAGCCCCATCACCTCCCCAGCCCTAAGGCTTCAAGCGAAAAAACACTTACGTTAAACAGCAGCCACCTGGGAAATGATCTGGGACTTGGAACGAGGCCCGTGGTTACTTAGTGCCTCGCCCCCACCCCAGAAATGAACTTAGACGTGGAATACACCACACTTTAATGAAGTGGCAGAGAAGCCAGGACGTGAGAAACAGCGGTCACGTCTAATTTTTCTAAGACATCAAAAAATAGGCTGTCCACAGAAAAGTGAGGTTCAGCTAGGAAAAATGCAAAAAACAAGGATGTCTGGGGAAAGGCACTAAAACCACCCAATCTTGAGTGGGCAGGACAGATTCAGCTCATCCTACCGAGGTGATCGTGGAGGACAGGCAGAAGGAGACCGGCGGGGGAGGGGGGCACAGAGGAGAAGGTGGGCTTGTCACCAGTGTGCACCTCCTGTCAAGCAGGCACCTCCCCGACACCACAGGAGGCACTCAGGAAAACAGGGAACCCACAAGGCTTGGGGGTGGGGAGGAGGACACTAATCCCATCTTCCCAGAGGAAAGAACTTTCCATACAGCGGAATTCCGTAAATGCTAAGACTGCCAGCCACCTGCCGCTTCTGCTGTAGCAGTGATGATGATGACTGATGACGACGATGATGATGGGACAGAAGGGTTACTTCTGATTTATACCCTTGTCAGGCACTGTATTAAACCCTCTGCATACACTAGCTCATTATACCTTTGCCAAAAACTATCCCGTTTTACAGATGAAGAAATCGAGGCTCAGAGAGGCAACCAGCAAATGTGAGACCAGAACTGGCACCTAGGTTGGTCTGATTCCAAACCCAGGTCTTTCTCCCATTCTACACCCCTGGTTTATTTTAGCAATAATAATAAAAAATTCAAAGATACAAATTACCGTATGTTGACTGTTCCTATGTACCAAGTGCTTTGCATATATAACATTGCCTCTAGGAACCACAACAACCTTTTGAGGGAGGTACCGTGATCACAACTAGCTTACCACTCAGAAAGCTAGGTTCAGAGAGGTTAAGTGACATGCCTGCCCTCACCCAGCCAGTAAGTGTTCCAGAAAGGATGGATCCAGATGCCCCTGGCAGAAGGGCTGGTGCTTTCAGCCACTGTGCTCTCCTGCCCTGTCACCTGGAAAGGCTGCTTATGTCCTTGCCCACAGGGGAAAGTAAAGGAGATCCATTTCAGATTCACACATACTGGGAACAGTTGGGCTTAACAATCTCGGGTGATGTCACTCAGTTCCACCACAAAGCTTCCATCCAGCTGGGTCATTCCTGCTGCCCGAACCTGCTACCAGCATCCCAAATTCCGCCTCTCCAAAGGTACTTTCTCAGGGCCTCCCTCTCTGCTACCCACTCACTGTCTAGCAAGACGAACACCTGGCTGCCAGGTGGATTCCATTCCAAAATGAGACATTCTTTCCAACCCCAGAGGCGTCTAGAAGCATGCCCCTCTGCCTCCCGAGAACTTGTGTTAACCAACAATTCTACTCCAGGCATGTTTCCAGTGATACCAAGGTCTATAAAGGTTCCTGGCGTTGGCACCCGGCCAGTGATGGAAATCGTGGGCCACCTCCTTTTTTCCCCTCTGCGACTTTGAAAGTACAGTCATCGTCTCTAAGGATGTCTGCATTTCCTGTGAGCCTGGATACCTTCCTAGATAAGCAACCAGAAGGCTTATAAACACAACTCACCCCCAGGCCCAGAGAGTTCCTAATAAACCAGTCCTGGTGTGTCTGTCTGTCAGGGGGTGTGATGAGACCAGACAGAAATGCCCAGATGGAGGGTGAAGAAGATTTAAAACTTGGTACAACTGCTAATTCTCCAGTTAGCACTGCTTCAGTGGTAATTAAGAGGGTGAATTTGGGCTTTTAAAAAAGTTGTTTTACAAGGAAGACAGAAAACAGTCCATGTCTGTTTCACCGGACACACACACACACAATTAAAAATACTGAAATTTCTCCTCCCCAGGGTTTTTCAGAGGCTGCCTTAAGGGCATCCTTTAACATTTAAAGTATAATCCAGAAGATTTTTCTTCTGCGGCCTGATGGCCTGGGTTTGATAGCTGCTCTACCTTTTCCTAGCTGTGTGATCTTGGATAACCTCCCTTCTCTGGGCTTCAGCTGCACTATCTGTAAAACGATAAGAACAGAATCTTCCTCATCAGCTGTCGGGAGGAATGAGTGACGTGGCCCAGGGAAAACGCTTAGAGTGTTTCTCAGACTTGCGTAGGCATCCGAATCACAGACTGCTGGGCCCCAGGCCCGCACTTTCTCATTCTGTGAGTCTGAGGTGGGACCTGAAAATGTGCTTTTCCAACACGCTCGCAGGTAGACCCAAAGATACTGGTCCAGGGACCACACTCTGAGAACCATCCGCTTAAGACAGTGCCTGGCTCGTAAATGCGTGAAAATGTTAGCGGTCGTGACTGTTATTGCTTTGGTCCTCCTTACAGCTAGCTGCTCACCAGCCTCAGACAAAGTTGCTCTGTTGCTTTCCACGCCTAATAAGTATTTCTCAGCCCTTCCAACTCAGTCTTTATTCCTTGTGGCCCCTGAACCGCTGCACGGGTCCCCTTATCTGAACACTGCCTGCGTTCCCAGCACCCCCTCCCCCCACGCGCGCCGTCCCTCCTCCATCAGTGCCCTGAGCCTGGCTGCTGCCTGCTCTATGGGAAATCACCTGATTTCATACATAATGGTTTCCTGAGAACACGTACTCGTGTGGAACAAGACACTTACATGATATAAGGAGGAGTTCTGCTCCCGTAGAGCTAAGAAGGATTATAAAATCCCTAATCACACCTCATCTGGCAGGTGATACACTTCCAGCGTTTTGCACCTACGTGCTCCTTCTTTTGCAACGGAACGTGCAGTACCCTAAGGCCAATGAGGCTAGCGACTGACCTGCCATGTCAGCATGCCCATTGAGTTTCATCGTGATCCCAACTATATGAAGACTTACGGTTCTCAATTTCACGAGACCCATCTTTTCCATTTATCTTCATAAAATTTGAGAAAAGTACAATAAAAGTGTTCAAGTAATTGCAGAGAATTCAGGTAATTGCCGAGGAGATGGAGTATGGCAGAGGGGCTGAAAGGTAACACAGCAGGTTGGCGGGCAGCCCCCCCCCGCTCCACTGAGAGTAGCCTGAAACATCCAGGGGTGCTTCTCGCAGGCCCAGACGGTACTACCCCATTCTCTCCCCTCGAAGGGGCCAAGAAAAGCTTCTGCCAACCCCCTCAATATTTACAAACTCCACAATGCCTTTCATCCAAGCACTGGCCAAATCCGAAACGCAACCTGTAATGATGTTCTTACCTAAAGGCATCATCCCCTCCCCTCTTCCTTGTCTTTTCGCTGGAGCTCAGCCCACTTGCTCAATACCCCATCCCTTGCTGCCCTCTGTCCACCTAATCATCTTTTTCCATTTGGGGAATCCCACTGGTTGGAGAAGACTCCCCAGGCTGACCGAAGAGGAGCTGAAACTTTTCTCCTCTATTCCATTTGGGTTTGGGGGGGGGGGATCACACACAAGTGATGTTCCCCACTCTTTATCATCTGTCCACCCAACTAAGCTGTGAATTCTAATCAGTTCCATCTTTGCCCCTCCAAAATCTACCCAGTCTGGGCCTGTTTGGAAGCCTTTCCCATCCCCTCGGGTTGTCAGTTAACACTACCCAATCGGATACATGTACGTCCCTGTTCCGTCTGCAATCTCCAACCCCACAGGGGCCACGATGCTTCCATGGGTCTCCTCCTTTGGCTCCACCAGGTACATAAGCCCTCAATGAATATTCCCTGATCGTGAGGTGCTAAGGAGGAAACTGGGCTCCTGGGACTCTCACAGATACGGGCAGTAGGGACGAGGTATTTGTATAAAATGCTACCAGGCCATCCACGACCCTTTGGCATTAGGGTGACTAAATTTCCCCTTTTCCTAGGTACTCTCTCGTTCAGAGCCCCCAACTATAGATGGAGTTTCTGTATCGAGTGAAACTCTAGTTTCACCAAAAGGAATTTAATTTTCTGGGCTTACCGGAAAGCTTACAGCAACCACAGCACTGCCAGCAGATACAGGACCACAGAAAAGATTATCTGCAGCTCCCCCCAGCCCCATGCCCCACACCACCAAGGTGGTTAACCACTAATTAGGTGATAGAAAAATGCCGAGCATATTCATATCATCAGTTTCCAAAGTTATAAGGAACCAATTATCCCACAGAGCTGTCTCCATGACACAGAGTTCCCCTGGGAAACTCCAACTGTCCTTCCAGGCGCAATTCAAAACAGAGGAGAAAAGAAAATTCTATACTGGAAATGTCAGATTTGGGGGGCCAGCGTCTTCTGGAAATCTATCTGTGCTTCTGTCGCTCAAACCGCTGGTCTTTCGTGTGTGTGGACACAAGATAAGCACCGTTGTCCCACCTGCTTCCCCTCTGCCTTCCCCTCAGGTCATTTCCATTATTCTTCACTTGAAGATATTATTTCGTGACTCTTTCTTTAACGCTACAAAATGAGAATGTTCGCTTTCAAAAGCAGAGTCACAGAGGCGGCTTTGTAAGTAGAGATGCCTGGGCTGGGGGTGTGGGGCCCAGGAGATGGGCACCCACTGCTTAAGGCAGACGGCCAGGAGGGGCCCTCTGATCCTTCACGTAGAGGGCTCAGTACCCACAGAGCCCATTCATCATCTTCCCCAACAGCCACATCCACGGCGGCATTGGGGTCTTACCTGTCCACCCCTGGGTTCTGCTCCTTCTTTGTCCCCAGACCTTCCGCCCTCCTCCTTGCTGGAGGAATGTTCTTCCTGGAGCCCATTCAGACTTTCCTTCTTGAAATGACATCTCCCCGTTGAATATGAAGGCTGGCCTCTAGAACCCTCTCTCCTGGATTTCCCTTCTCCCCTCCATCCTCCCTCATGGAGAGTTCTACTTGGCGTGGCTTTGGGACCAGCCCATTTTTGAGAGGTGCCTAGCACAGGGCTCTCGGAACCCAAGTCTCTCTTGAGCCACCTTTAGCATCTGGCCATAGCCAGGGCCACCTGAACTGTTATTCTTTGCAGACTATTTTTCTTTAATCCATCCACTTTTTAAAACATAAATATGCTAAAAATGAAACTACAGCAGCATCATTTGCCATAAATAGAATGTAACTCAACCATCAACTCAATGCAAGGAAAAAAGTTATGAAATCCTGATTAGTGCCCCTGGCTGAAGGCGCTACATTTGAGGCCTGCTCTGTCTTCCTAAAACGAGGAAGACGGCCAAGTCCCGCAAGAAGTGCAGACGACACTGGCACAAACCGAGACCCTCTCTGGCACAATCAGAAACGCTAAAGGAAAAGGAAGGGAAATACTTTCCAGCCACGAAGAGTAATGTCATTTAACGCCCCTGCCTCCACCACCTAAAATCACCTATCTCTGGTGGACAACCCCTCCCTCTCTCCCAAGAGACTTTACTGAGCATCCGCTCTAGGCCATGTACTTTCCAGGCACTGGGGAGCCAAACACCTTTTTTAAAAAGAGCTCTGCACCTACGTGAGAGTTAAAACCTACATTGAAACAGACAGCTAGATAGCGTCCAGGCTAACTTTCTCTCCAGTCTAGCACCTTCCACTAAGGAAAAAACCCAGATTCAAAACTGTGAAAACCAGTTCCTACCCCACACCCACAGAGACTCACTATTCACCAAGCAGTTTGTCTGATTAAGCTCTCGATAGAAAAAAAATGACGTGTGGTTATTAGTTAAGTGTTTGGCATACTTTGTAAGCAGCATTAACCACCCCCAAAAACCTCAGGGCTTCCCAGATCAACAAGTCCCCACCCAAATGCCCTTCCCCACCCATCCTAGGGGTAAGCCCCCCTTGCCAAAAGACAACTGACATTTAAAACCCGATTGAAACCACACCAAATGCTGTCTATTTTAAATGTCAACGAGGAAGGCGGCCGGGCTGGCAGATTCCTCCAGGACTGATTGAAAAACCACTTCTCTGGAGTTGGATTTGAAAATCAATCACTACAGACGGCAAGAGAAGAGGCTGAGGACAAGACTGACCTTTGAGTCAAGGGCAACTGAGATGATTCACATTTGTAACTAATTACCTCTTTCTTAACCTTTATGTTTGTCTTTCCCTGGACGGGGGATTTCTTTCGAGCAGCTGAGACATCTGAGCCAACTGAATTCCAGGCTTCTGTTGAGGTCTTGCTTTGTCCAGATTTATAGTGGCCATTTACTGGTGTGTGTGTGTGTGTGTGTGTGCGTGTGTGTGTGTGTGTGTGTGTGTGTGTGTGTGTTTTAAAGGACTGACATCTGTCATTCTTTAAAAGTGCACATAAAAGTTTGAGCTTCCCGAATCTTGGTAAGAAAAAAAAAAAAAAAGAATGCGTGTGTTGTTTTTAAGACCTAAAAACTCTTTAAACTGTCTTAAAAGTATGTTCTTCTTGGATATGGAATAACACCACCAACCTGAAACCAAGATGTTTTCTGTTTTTATGTTACTTCCCCATTAAAAGGGATGGGTGGCACTTTAGAATAACAAATGTGCACACATATAAATTTAATGACCACATTACTCTGTCTTTCTCTGTGCTCATCACTGTTCTGAACACTTGACAAATAATAATCTAGTTAGTCTTCACAACAACCTTATAAGGTCTGGTCCTCTTACCCCTGTTTTTAGAGGGGCAAACTAAAACACAGAGAGGCAAAGCAACTTGCTCAAGGCCACACAGCTAGGACGTGGCTATGCTGGGCAGTGAACCCAGATAGTCTGGCTTTAGGGGGCATGATCTTGACCACTCCCCCACCCTGTCCCCCCACCTCCCTCCCCACGCACTATGTGCTGAGTGCTTTATGGGTGTTATTTCATGTAAACCATACCATGACCTCTAAGGTAGGTCATATTTTTATTGCCATTTTACAGATGGGGAAAACAAGGCATTTTGCCCGAGACCACCCAGCTAATAAGTGAAAAGCAGGAATTCTGACTTCACCAAAGTGTCACCCAGTGAGTTACTCAAACAACACATCCTCACGCCCTCCGCCTCCCCCACCATCTGCCTGTGGTTAGAGTCAGGAAAACAACTTTTATCAGTGGATTAGAGACCATCCTCTAAGTGAGCCTGGAACCTTGAATTCCACAGCCCCGTAACAACAGGGTTTGGGCAGGAGGGACGTCAGATCCCCTGATCCAATCATCTTTAACAGAACAGACCGGGAGGCTTAGCGGCCAGAAATAACTTGGCTGAAGGGCACATATACTTACAGTGACCCAGATGCCTTCCATGGGGGTGGGAGGGAAGGTCACTAGAGCAGCAACTCTCAAAGTGTGGTTTGGGGTCCCACGAGAGATCCCCAGACCTTTTCCACATGGTCAAAACTACTTCCTCAGTAACAAACACTAAGCCACGCTTTGCCCTTTCTTGGCATCCTCCATGAGCATACCGTGCAATTTTCCAGAGACTATATGATGTGCGGTATCACAACAGACCGAATGGGAAACAGATACGAGGATCCAGCCACCCCCTCTTCAGCCAGCCAGTGCAGAGACTGGCAGACATAAAACAATGCCGCTCTTATGGTTCTTTTTAATTCTGCAAAAGCTATCTTTCCTAAAAATGCCATTTAGGCTCCTGTGTAATAGGTCTATTATTTAAATGCATTCAATATTTTAAAGTTTCTCAGGTTTAATTTCCAATATGGTGAAGACAGAGCTAAGCCAAATAAATGGTCATTTTTAAGAGCACAGAGGAATCCTGAGACTGAAAAGCGTGAGAACTGCTGCCCAAGACCATCACCTCCATGAAAGGAGGGACCACACTGGCCCTGCACATATCAGGGACTCAATGTCCGTAACTTTGGATCTTGAAGGAATGGTACACGCATGCTATCCATACACTCTTGTGACAGATATGCAGACCCATGCAGCTTACCTGGAAATAGTCTGTAATGAAGGATCCAAGTTCACTCTTCAGCAGCCTCCTGGGGAGAGAGAAACACTGTCAAGCAGCCCTTGCTGGTACAGCTCCTGGTGTCTAGTTCACAGACGCAGGACGACGACGGAGGGCTCACCAATGGCACAGGGACCAAGGCCAGGTCTAAGAAGGGAGTGTGCAAGGGTCTAGTAATACCTCTACACAAAAGTTATTGGGTAATTCAGGCAATGGAAGTCCTACAGGGGGATCCAGGCAGCCACAGAAGATTCTTTTTTTTAGAGAGCAAAAGAGAAAGAGAGAGCGAACAGGGGGAGGGACAGACGGAGAGGGAGACAGAGAATCATAAGCAGGCTCCATACCCAGCGCAGAGCCCAACATGGGGCTCGATCTCACGACCCTGAGATCATGACCCCAGCCACAGGAGACTCTAATAGGGTTGGCAGAGGCAAGCCCAGGCACCTGGCTTTATGTGAAGAAAACAGAAAAAAAAAAGCAAAGAGGAGAAAGACCATAATCCTGGAATCCTCCATATTTATACACTTTATGGTTTAAAACACATTTTTCATATATCCTTCAACCAAAGATTATAAAGTATGTACGAGAGGAGGGCAATTATTATCCCTCCTGTGAAGATAAAGAAACAGAAGCTCAGAGAGGTCCTCGGAAAAAGCAGAGTCAGTGGCAGAGTCAAGATTCACACCCAGGCCTTCTGCAAATTCAACACCTTTCCCCATAATCCCACCATGCTCTCCTCCAAATCCTTCAGGACATTCGGCTTGGTGCCATGGTTTGGCTGGTCTTACGGCCCATCTGAGGGACTGAGGAAGTCCTTCAAAGGGGACTGCAACCGGGAACACAGATTTTACTCATCCAGCCACCAACATTCATTGGGCTGTTCCTTACGTGCCAGACATTGTGGCAGCACCAGGTACACAGAAGTGAGCAAACAGGAGCTCTCGGCGCTGTGGATCGACAGCAGGCTAATAACTACACTCGCAAGATAATTTCAGAGCCTTGAGAGCTGAAAAGAATTTTAAAAGTAGTGGTATTGGCACCGACCCCCTCGTCCTGGTGACAAGTCATGGGACTGGCCCCACTGCTCTCCCTTTAATTTGATCCAAACAAGGGGAGGAAGCTAAAAACATGAGCAACTGGCTCCCCAGATCCGTGAGTTCCCTAGGGGGTACGCTCTTCACCACTTCAAAGGATTTCACTGGCCCATCCCACCAGTCGTGGTCATGAAGGGGCAAATGCGCAGGCTTCTGACAAACCTGCTGGCCGTCCGCTCCCCCCCAGAATGTGTACCCCACGTCGCTGGAGGAGGAACGGGAAGTTACAGTGAGGTATCATTAGGTGCAGATCATATACCCTATACCCAACAGGATTGCAAAAGAAAAAGACGGAGACCTCCATGATCTAAATTCTTGTACCAGAAAGACCCCTGGAGAGCTGCAAACACGTGCTAAGCTAGGAAAATATCTTCCTTTTCCCACGACCGAAAATGCGCGTGCGGTAGATACTGCATTTGGAGATCCAGTATCACGGCGGGCTCCTGGACGGCCACCCCTCGAACACAACCCCGCAGCTCCCCCAGATGCGGGCAGGTCTGAAAGGAGGTGGGGGCACCTTCATCAGCCGGCAGGCCAAGGGCCGGTTGCTCACCACCGCTCTTGGAGGCTAGAAGCGTCTCTCAGGCAGAAAACAGAAAGCTGGTGGGCAGCCCCAGGTGGAGGCTTTCAAACAGGAAGAGTCAGGGAGGCCGCTTCTGACTGCTGCAGGGACAGGCGCCTCCCAGCAAGGTCTTCACGGCCACTGGGAAGCCTCAAAACCGTAGGTGAGGAAGCCAAGCTTCCTCAAAAGGTGGGAAAACAAGTCCTAATAGTAATGGGCTGCCACACACAGGGTTTCCCAAGCACTTCGTGGCTACGCATGATGCTGAGGGACGGACACGGCTCTGAGAGACCAAGTGATGGGCGATGGAACCGGTGTCCCTGGGGAACCCATGCTGGGAAACACTGTGCTCGTGAAGACCCTTCGGGTCAAGTGGAAGGACGAAGAGGTCCGTAGGAAGGGTAGGCCTTCAAGGTCACCTGCTACAGGAGACCCTCCTGGAGCACAGTGGAGGAGGGAATCTATGTAACTGTGAGCGTCATTAATTGAGGCTGGACATGGCTAACAGGCAACCGGTTACTGCCCAGCGACTCTTCACGGCAGTGCCCCGTGAGTATCGCCATGCTACCCAACGGAGGCATCCGAGAAGCGTGGTCCCTGACCCATCAGGGGAGGCAGAAAGGCTGTGGCCCACAGGGAGGGGAAGGTACAGCACCTTCCGGTCCCGCCGGGGGTGCTGCCAGCCGGGGCCACGGCCAGAATTCTGCAGAGCGGTACAGGGAGACAAAGCTTGAGGGAGCAACAGGCTGTTAAAGGAGCAGAGGCTAAGGAGGGAGCCCGAAACAACTGCCAAGACGAAGGCACAGCAGGAAGACTGAAGCTTCTAAGACCGAAGCTAGAAGCAGCCATACCAGCAGCAGCGCTACGGTGATGGGGAAGAACGACACAGGAATCAGAAACAATTCGCTTTCCATACTTTCAACCTAATGGACTATTTCTGACCGGGTATGGGAAGACGACCAGACATGTGTCCTTTCCTCAGTCCTGAGTTCAAAACCCTGTCCACTAGGTCTTGTTATATAGACTTAGCTGAACAGAACAGACCCCACTGGACCATTGAAGTCAATGATCTGTTGTCCTGGGTGGGGGGGGGGCAATCAGTAAGCGGTTCTGTCTCTTAGAAAACTTGTCCTCTTCTGAGCAGGCTGTATGTTAGACAAGGTCACCGCATATATGCACAGAGTTTTTGCTGCAGCAAAATACAGGTATCAACCTAAATGGGCACCAATAAAGTGCTCGTAAAACATCACGGTTCATTCCTACAATGGAATTTTATGCCATTGTTGGAAAAAATAAAAAGAGAGAACTCTAATGATACATAAAGATCTAGGTTATATTAAGATTTAAAAAATGCAAGATGCTGAACAGTGTGGATAATATGCTACTTTGTGAAAAGATAAGAGAAAAAGAAGAATACGTATTTTTATTTACAGAATACCAATTAACTCAGGTGTCACATTTGTTCTTTGAACTAATTGCTCCGGAACAATGATGTGATTTGGTTTCCAACAGGCCCTTTGAACTAAAATAGATAGCACCTTGATTTTGAAACACACGGAGCATGTATGCATGCTTCCCAAGTACGGAGCCGGAGAAAGCTGCAGCTATTGCTAGAAATTAAGCAGGGCAACAAAACACTTTAGCAAACTTGATTCCCTGAAGTTAGGAGGGGATACAGCCCCAGTCTGTGGACCTCCTATAAATTGCTGAGTGTCCCCGGCTGCTTTTCCATATATATGTTCCTTACATATGCATAAAGAAGGTCTAGAAGAATGTCCGATAAACTGCTGTTATAATAATTATCTTTGGGGGGGGGTGTTGAATGAGAACTGGGTTTCTGGGGTACAGGAGAGGGAGATTCTTTACAGTGTAACTCATTCTATATTTAAAATTTTTGTACCCAGTGAATCCTATGGGAAAAAAAACATTTAAAAAATGTTTTTAAAAATGTAATTAACAAGAACCACCAGCAGGGTTACCACCAAACAGCTCCTAGCCGAGAAGGACTTCTGGGAGGAGTTCCCATCAAGGCTGCAGTGTCAGGAAGCAGGTGGTCCCAGGGAACGGAGAATCCCACAAGGCCAGAGAACCTGCCAAGCCAAACCCACCTCAGCCTGGCAGCCTGAGAATTCAACTCAGAGAGAAGAGCGGGGAGGAGGTCAGAGCTGGCCCAGCCATCGGAGCAGACTGCCACTGAGTCATATCGAAAAATCTCCAACCTGTTTCTATACTCGGTGTTTATTCTGCTTGCACTTGGTTTACAAGGAAAGAGTACTTCTGAAAAACATGATCTTAGCTGAACTGAGAGAAAGAGGGATTTTCCACCCCTCTGTCTTGATACACCATCTCCAGGGGGAACTCGGCAGCAGCGTCCCTCCAGAGCGACTGAGAGAGAATAGAGATCCCCGAATTCATTTGCCAAATCACAGCCATTTCCTGAGCACCTGCTCTGTGTCAGACATGGTGCTCGCTGCTAGGAGAAGGGTTGAACAGAGCTCGGACAGTATTTCTCCCCACCGGGGCCACGGTCTTGCGAGGCACAGGAGCGCCATCTTCTCCTAAAGTAGACAGTACAAGTATCAAGGTGTCAGAGGTGCACAGACCGAAATTCACAGAGGGTCAGCTCACCCTCTAACCTTCCTAACTTCACCCGTTTAGTCTGTAAAGCACAAGAAAGGAGAGCAAAGCAAGAGGAATGACAGCAGAATTAACGAGCCTGTGGTTTGTGGTTCCCTAGATGTGAAAGAGGTGAAAACTCTCATCGTCGATCCCTAGGATACGTGTTCTGGCTACGGCACGGGGGCTGAGAATCCGGAAGCCCCCTTCCACTTTTTCCACCCTCTCCTAGGGTGTTTTCCCTGAAAACAGGAACATAATTACCTATAGGAACAAATACATAAAAATAAGGAATAAGAAATCAATTGCTCCTAGGAGGGAGGCTAGATGATTTTTCCCCTCCACTGAAGTTTACTAAGCACTTACTAGGTGCCAGGCACTGCTGCCCACAGCACACACAACACGTGTTTCCTCCTTTAAGCCAAAAACAAAGCCGTAAGGTCATAGAAATATCTCTGCCTTTTTATACACAAGGAAACCAAGCCTCAGAGGTCACTACGGAGGGCCGGCAGCAAGCACAGAACAGAGCTGAGAGGGGCCTCATGGAGTGGGGGCACCTGGACTGAAGCCTGTTGTCAGCAGTCACCTTTGCAAATCACAGGTCAGTCCCTTGTACCCGTTGTCTGGCCGGAGTTCAGGGGTAACAAGGCTACTACTCTGTGGATTCGCACCAGGGTTAAAGGAGTTCATCCTGGACTAGTCAGTCCCCACAACACAAGGGTGGGCAGGGGCGTGCTGCCCGGGGCTGCAGATCCTGACGCCCACATTCCCAAGAACCTGATTCAACAGCTTCTCGGCATCTTTTTTAAAGTACAGCCGGACCAGCCCATTCCCAAACCTGGCATGAAGTACCCAGGCGAAACTCATGAAAGGGGCTGGATGCTAGGGCCAGACCTCACTGAATGAACAAAGGGGAACAACGGCAGGGTGGTGGGGCCGAACTCAGGGGGCCGGGGGGGTGCCTAGGATGGAAGTGACGTCCCAGCGTACGGGGCTCCGGCTTCACCTGCGTCACATATAGGGGCTTCCACACCAGGCCTCGTTTGTAAACAGAATCCTGCTGCTAACGCCAGCAGCAGCAGCCACTGAGCTGGAAGAAGGAAGTGGGGACCTGGGAGTAATGGCAAAGGAACGCTCATGTGGACCCAACCCAAAAGGGAAACGGGGCACGAAGTTCAGTCAGAAGCCAGAAAGGCCACAATAGGGAAAAAATGGGGAACCGCTCACTGGTCTGTATTATCTCACCCCTTCTCCCCACCCCCCAGGCTGACTGGGCGAGACACCACCCCAGATGACAAGATTTCCTGTTATTACACAGACCCGCCATCTCGCCCCTCACTGTCTTGTCAACTCAACTTCCCACTTCTGTGGACTTGAAGAGTAAACAAGGCCGGGCCGGAGCCAGATCCTGGCTGGTAGAGAGGCACAGAGACCCCGCAGGGGCAGGCGGTGCAGGAGTGGCCCAGAGGATGGTGAGAAACCACCTCGGGTACGAGCCACCATCTCCCGGGCACACGGGGAAAGACCCAGAGCAGCAAAATCCCAGGGGAGGATGCAGCAGTCTGGAGACAGGCATCACAGGGCTCATGGCTCCCCAGCATCCGTCAGGACGGCCAGATGAGTTGTTCAATATTTCCGTGTCATCTGGCAACTAGGGGCTGCCCCAAGTACTCAGGCCCTCCCAGCTGGTGCCTTGGCAGGATCCAACCCGACCTCCTCATGATCCAGGCCCTGTTCCTCATACTGTTGCTGGTCAGTATCCCTCCAACCTGACCCCCCAACCTGACTGCTAACTCCTCCAAAGATCACCTCCCTCACTTCTGCAACGGGACATATTTTAAGGAGGTGGCATCTTTAAGCACTTACATGCAAATGCCCCTTTCCTCCTTGGGTCCATTTTATTGGGGCCCACTGGAGGCAGTGTCCATGAGTCAGGTAAAATGAGGGAACTCCCATACCTTTGGTTCTCCGGCACCCTAGTGGGTGGCAGAGAGGACAGTGAAAAAGATGGAGGAAATCCAACAAACAGCTTCCATTGGCTTTCTTTTTTTTTTTAAGATTTTATTTTTATGTCATCTCTACACCCAATGTGGGGCTTGAACTTACAACCCCGAGATCAAGAGTCGCACTCTCTACCGACTGAACCAGCCAGGTGCCCCTGACCTAATTATGTCACATGCACGATGCTGGACAGTTGGCATGCAGCAATGCTAATTCTCCAATCAATACCTCCGTGGTAGGAATTTATCCTCAGAGCCTTGCCCAGGGCCATATATGCGGATCCTCACTCAAAATGAGGCCGACCCCCAAGTCAGCCCATGGTGCCCCACACGCTCACAGGGACGGGCAGGTAAGGTGGGTGAGGGGCTCGGGAGGGCATGAACAGCAGGGGCTGCAGTGTGCTCCTCAAAAGCCAGCAGCCAGGCTTGGCTCCCCCTGACCAGTTCCCAGCCCAGACTACACATCCAGTGTTACCCGATGTGAACTTTCCAGAAAGGCCTGGATTTTCAGGGGAGATACCCATGTTTCTAAACACTGGGCAGGCCAACCACCACCACACGGGCCAGCCCCAGAGGTTTCCGATTCATCACTTCCCTCTCACTACTCTTCCTGCCCCCAAAGTCAAGTGTGTTTATCAACCAGAGCAGACACAGGGACAACAACATATACTCGGGCAGAGCCACCTGGGCGGAAAGGAGACTCCACCTTGAGCCCTTCCCAAAATAGGATCCTCAGAAAACAATGCCCCACCAACCTCAGGATCTGGTATCAAATCTATGCCCAGGGACGTGAGGCCTAGATCTGGACAGCGCGGGCTCTGCGTGCCTCTCGCCCGCCTACTTGCTAGGTGTTTAGGAACACAGGGGGCTCGGGTTCAAATCCCAGCATGGCTACTAACCAGCTGTGCGACTCTGGGCGTGTTGTCCCAGCTCGCCGTGCCTCTATGCCCTCATCCGTAAGACGGGGGTACCGTACCTGTCTCAGAGCTGTGGTGAGTGCTAGAAGAACGGACATGGGTCGAGCATTCAGAATCGAGCCCGGCGCGCACTCAACACTACACAATGTCTGTTGTCATCATCACCTCAGCGAGCCCGTGGGCCGCATCCAGACTCTGCTCCTTCCTAGCTCCTCCCAGCCCCTCCCCCGGTGGGTCCCAGGACCATCAACAGACTCCCCCACGGAGATGGGAAAACCTGAGGTGCCTTTCCCTTGGGGGGGGCGGGCAGCCCAAATGACTCAGAAGGAGGGCGTTTCAACGCAGCCCCGTCAAAGATCAAGCACAGTTCTTGGAACCTCCTCTTTCCTTGAAAATCTCTGGGGTTTCCTCCACGCCGCCTCCCTCCCAGCAAGGACAGAAGCAGCGTGGTTGGAGAGAGAAGGAAAATGTGAGTTTCCTGCCTCAGGCCAGCTGCAGATCGCTCAGCTCTGGTTTCCGGAAACCTCGCCTCTCAGCATTCATTTCTGCAGAGAAAAAAAATCCTCCTGGGGAGGAGCAGAGGTGGGAGGGCATGGAGACAGTAGTTGCAAGGAGGTTACATCCTCAGTTGCCCTTCCCGCCTGACCCTTACCTGCTCATCCTCCAGATGTCAAGATTTCAACTCCAGATTTCACCTTCCCCCAAATCATTATATGTGCCCATCTCCTGCACTCCGCGGCACTGTGGATTCTGCTAGCACCCTACTTACGACGTGGTACATCACTGCATGTGCAGGGCCCCGCTCTCGCCCTGCAGGCAGCTCCCCAAGAGCTGCAACCACCTACTTCAACAGCATCGCCCAAACCCAGCCCAGTATCCGGCACAGCATCCACCAGCATCCACTGATGCCAGGAGTGAAAGAACCAGTGACCTCTGACCTCTCCCTCCACACAGCCCCCTACCAATCAAAAAGTGAAAGCACGTGCATGGTTCTTATAAGAACTGGTCGATGTAAATCACAGGTTTCTCACACTCTCCTAACCCTTCGTAGTCACACACCATCGGTAGAGTCAAGAATGTTCAGGACAAGCGTGCTCTGGTGTCAGGGAGTTCAAAGATTTTTTTTTTTTTTTCGACAGAGATAGAGACAGCCAGCGAGAGAGAGAACACAAGTAGGGGGAGTGGGAGAGGAAGAAGCAGGCTCACAGCAGAAGCCTGATGTGGGGCCTCGATCCCATAACGCCGGGATCACGCCCTGAGCCGAAGGCAGATGCTTAACCGCTGTGCCACCCAGGCGCCCCTGGTGTCAGGGAGTTCAGCCACTCTTGTTTCTGGGAGAGCTCACGAAACCCAAACCTCAGACCCAGATGCGTCCCCACTGCCAAACTGCAGCCACATCAGCACTGAGGCTAGGGATGGTATTACAAACCACATCGATGCCCCACAGAGAATTTAAACCAAGAGGACATCCAGGACCAGCCCCAGTCAGGGAAGATGGAATTTTAGGGCAGGCAGAGTCGTAGACTGTGAGGACCGGGGATCTCCTAGAACAGGTCTATTCTAAAAGGTCATTTTCTTGCCTTTAGGGAAATGACAACAAGCAAGTCCTGCTTTCTCAGGCAATTCTGATTTACAGTCTTCATACTGACTGACCATATGCCCTGATTTATTTGGGGGAAAATTTGCTGCTTTATTGAGGTGTGACAGTCCTGATGAATTTGTTCTTAAAAGGTCTCCACATCCTTCTCTTGATCTAATAATAACGTGTTTTAGAACTTGCCCATTGTTAGCAAGGGTCTTCCTCATGGCTACCCCTAAAGTCTACCTGCTAAAATTTAAACTGGAGTTCATTTTCGATGACCGAAAGACCAGTTGTCCGTACTGACTGCATTATAAAACCTAGTTACATAAAACCTCTATCTTCCTTGTCACCCTTTGCATCCACCCATGTTTCTATGAATGCACATTTCCCGGGCATGTACTAGCCCCACCGTTAGAAAGGCGGCCAGGGCTGGCCGCGGTAACCTGGGGACACTGATTTCGACTTTGATTCTGGACTTGGACAATCCATCAAAGTTTATTACCGTTTGGCACGAGAAGAATGGAGAACTGACAGAGTCATTTCCTCTCGTTCTTTTCTCTGCAGGAAAGACAAACAGCTGGCTCCTTGTAAGGACTCAGCCTCACCCAAACTTCAAGTCCAGCACATTCTTGGAGGAGCCCGTCCTGGACCTCTCTCATTCGAAGTGAGCTCACCATCCGTGTGGCGAGTCACCACCCTGCCCTGTGCTCTCATACATGGTACTCATCCATCCTTTATCACTGTATTGTCACGAACACTTCACAGGGATAGGAATAATCATGGTTAACATGTATTAGGCACTGGACCCTGCACTCATGGCGTGTTTAGCATTATCTAGCCCTCCCAAGCACCATGAGACCGATGCTATTATTATCGCCATTTTACAGAAGGAAAAAAACAGAGACAGAGAAAAACAAAGTAACTTGCCCAAGGTCACACAGCGAGTCTAATCTTGATTCCCAGTCTCTCTGAATCCGAACGCAACTCTCTTAACAAGTTACAAAATTCTTCTGGACCTGGTACATATCCTCTGGCCCAAAGGCCTATCACAGCTGATTGCAAAGTGGGCCTGAGAATCACTGGTCCTCTCTCTTTCCACATTCTCTTCCCCACATTCCTATTGTCCTGTGCCCCTGCCCCTCCCCATACACCCTCCTCACTGGGCATGCCGCAACCCTGTCGGGTTTATGGACCTGCTTCCAAAAGAGAAAAGGAAAGGAAAATCAAAACCCAAATGTCTACGCAAAGGTGAACCAGACAGTGGCAGGTCTGTTCTGGCATTTTAATTGCTGAAACGAGGGACACTTTATCCCCATGCAGGCACCTGCAGGTGTGGGCGCGCGTGCAGGCCAGCTCACCTGACTCCAGCGGGACCAGGTCACACATACGCCCGGCAGGCCTTGCGCGTTCTGAGTTGGACTCTGAGTGTCTGTGATATGAAAACCCATCTGCATTCTAACCACTCTCCTGGAGGAGGCCAGAAGAGAGAAGGCCCAGAACGTCGGTAGCTGGAACTCTGTGGTCTTTGACAGCTTTGACTTCTTCTGGGCTCAAGTCACATCTGGGCAATCAGTGTCAAACCCCAACCACACGTATTTCTCCCGGCCTGAAAATTGCTCAAAACATAGGAAGGAACAGCCAGCCACCCCCCACCCCCTAGACTCAACACGGGAAGGGAGTGTTGGGGAGGGGAGTGTCATGCTTCTCTGAGGGGTGTTAAGAATCGCAGCACATGATGAAAGATGGGGTCCCAGAGGCCTTGTGAAAGGAAGGCAGAAGACCAAGACCATCCGCTTCACCTTTCTTGCAGCCTAAAACGTCTGACTGTACAACACGGTACGAAGAGCATAGGTATTGCCCCGGGCCGACCCGCGTCCCTGCCAAACTCCTGTGTTAAAGCCCTGCCCTCCCTGTGTGCTCGAGATGGGGCTTTGAGGAGGTTATCAGGTTTCCATGAGGTCATGAGGGTGGGGCTCTCGAGATGGGATTAGTGACCTTAGAAGAAGAAACCAGAGAGCTTGCTGGAACACGGAGAGCTTGCTGGAACACGAAGGGGAGGCCCTGTGAGGACACAGTGAGCAGGCAGCCAGGAACTGGGCTCTCACCAGGCGCCGAGTCTGCTGGCCCCTTGACCTCAGAATTCCCAGCTTCCAGAACAGTGAGAAGTAAATGCCTAGGGTGGAGGCCACCCAGTCTGGGGCATCTGTTAGGGCAGCTTGAGCAAACTAACACAGGTGGCTGAGACAGGGGTTCAAACCCCGACTCCACCCTCTCTATAGCTGGGAGAACTTGGATGAGAGTTATTTTATTTTTCTTATCCACAAGTGTATGGATACACTACGAGAACAATGGTTGCCTCACAGGGCTGTGAGGAGGGTCCAATGGGCTGACGTACATGAAAGGTGTTCAGTGCTTTTCCAGACCAGCTCCCTTCCCCCACCCCCACTCATGCGGTCTTAGTGCTAGGACAGCCTCCATCAGCAACGCCTTCACGCACGCTGGGGCTCCTCTTGTCAACGGATGGCCTCCCGGTCACATTCAGCCCACAGATGTGTTTTGTTTGACCTGTACTAATGTTTGGGGGAAATTCAGATTATTTATCAACATTTAAAAGCCAGGAAATTTCACATAAAAGTCTTAATTTCCGGTTGAGAAATCGGTTGACATGTCACCAGCCCTATGTCCTGCCAGGGCAATCCGCAATCCCCTCTCCACAGAGGGTGAACTCTCACCTCCCTGCACCCAGGCCAGCCTCACGCATTCAGAAGACGCGCTTGGCACCTGAAGGCTTCTGAGTTAACAACCCCCTGGGGAGAAAAGGCTGGTGAAAACTGCCGCGGCCAGTACTTTTCCTAGCTGCCCAGGAACAAAGATTTTAACTACCATTTCAGGATCAGTCTCCCGAAGTGAGGAACAATTAGCACGTTTCTGAGTCACTGTTTTATTTATTTATACTTCCACTGTGAGCTAAAGAACCCTCTCGGAGAGGCCAGGACCTTAGTTCTTGGAGTAAAACAGAGTTCTTGCAACCTAGGGGTTGGCTGACCCAGCTTTGCCCCTGTCACTCGACTTCATGGGGCCTCAGTTTCCTTCTCTGTAAAAGGAGGCTTTCGGCTAGACAAGCTGTACTGACTCTTCCCATATTCATGTAATTACTATGCGAAATTCAAGCTCCTGGATAGAAATTCAACACACCTCAGTTTACTTCTCAGCCCTAAAGATTTTAATGAAAGCAGAGCTCTTTTTTTTTTTTTTTTAGATTTTATTTATTTATTTGACAGAGAGAGAGACAGCCAGCGAGAGAGGGAACACAAGCAGGGGGAGTGGGAGAGGAAGAAGCAGGCTCCTAGCGGAGAAGCCTGATGTGGGACTCCATCCCAGAACGCTGGGATCACGCCCTGAGCCGAAGACAGACGCTTAACGACTCCACCACCCAGGCGCCCCTAATGAAAGCAGAGCTCTTAAAACACGTCACTGACCCTTAACACAGGTCTTCACTAAATGTAAACAGGACCCAAATCATGGCCTTGTTTATTGTTCCACCAACTCCAGGGTTGGGTCTTATGCCTTGATGTTCTGCACTTAACACACCAGACAGGAAAGAACATCAGGGCATTAAAAGGCCTGATGTGCAACCTCCTGTGAGCTCTGGGACCTGCCTGCCTCGCTGCCCTCGTGTCACCAAAACACGAACCCGACCATACTACCCCCCCAACCTCTGGTATTCTCTGCATGTGGGCCTTTTCTTGGTTTCTTGCTCACTGCCGCTACAGGACCTTTGCACCTGCAGTCTCACCTGGTGAATTCCCACTGGTCCTCCAGAAGATAGCACAAGTAGGACGTCACTCGCGGTCTCGGCAAGAACGAGTCATACGGACATGCTTTCCTCAGAGCAGCTGTCATAGCAGCACTCTTACACTTTACAGGTATGAGTAGTTGACCAAGGACGATCTCCCTGACTGAATATAAATCCCAGGACAGCAGGGTCCACCTCGGTCTTTGCCCAGTGTTGTCTCTCCAGTGCCTGGTCAATAAGGAGGCACTCAAATATTTGTTGAAGGAGTGAATAAATTTCTGAAAAGCTGACACTACTGGGAAGATTCTCAAAGACAAGAAACCCCTCAAGGACCACGTCTTATTGAGGGTTGTATCGCCAAAACTTAACTGTAATGACAGCAACAACACACACAGGCGTAAGAGCCCCCATACTTAGTGAGCTCCGACCTTGTCCTAACAGGTCATTTATACAATAACTCAATTTAAATCTTCACAAGAATCCTATGGAAGTAAGTACATTTCCCATCCCTTTTCACAGAAACTGAGGCACAAAGAAGTTGGTAAGTCACTTAAGTTGGTAAAAGCGACAAGGGCAACAGAATTCCAAGCAATCTGGCTCCAACCACAAGGCCATCTTGCCCAATATGGCACCTAACGGTTAAGCAGGGCACAATACAGATTCACAGAGTATGTGATATCTGCCATATATCAATCCCTCTGGGTGCCCCCCTACAGATACCACACACAGGAATAAATGGATGAACCCTCCGTGGATCAGAAGTCTAGGTAGATAAGGGTCTCAGAACTTAGTAGCCATATGACCCAGAAGAAGTTGACAGAAGCAACAGCAACAAGAACCAAGCAGGCAAAAACTTTAAGCTAAGCCTCCCGGTGGGGTAGCCCTTCCTGCCACAGCTCAGGCCCGCAGGGGAAAATGGCCCCTAAATGGCCCATCCACGTACCTGATGCTTTCGTTCAGTGCATAGAGCTCATTGCTTTGCAAGCCGCCCCCTTTGAAGACATTGATCACGGCAGTCTGGACACTATAAGGGAAATGGAAACAAGCCCTCGTTAGAGGATCTGCCTGCCTAGGGCAACCTCAACAAGCAGCTAAGGGCTAAAGGCAGGTGCAAGGGCCAGAGAGCCCATGGCACAAACATGGCCCCGTTTTCCATCCCTGGAAATCCATCATTTTATTCCCACGGTCCTTGAAGAGAAAGGAAGACTGAGGCCAAGAAGATTCAAAAGCAGCCCTTCTTCCCCAACTTTCTCAAAGGTGAGCCAGTGTTCCTCATTGGCCTCACCGTCGGCCCTGCTGGCAAGCAGCACTCATGAAGGGCAGATGGTGGGATCTGCTCTCAGGACCCTGGGCCTGGAGGGATCCAAAATTGTGTCTGCAGCAAGCAGATGCCAACAGTGCCTGGGGTTCCTTCACTTAGGAGGTCCCTGTCCTCACAGGGCAGCCTGCATGCCTGCGGCTGATATGAAATAATTAATTCCTTGCCTTTTTGATAGGGTTACCTTGGAAGAGTTTCATTGAGGCTTGCCTCTCTTAGCTCTTCCGTTCCCCTCCTGTGAGGTGTACAGGCAGGAGGGGGTTAGTCCCTGGAGGGGCCACAATTAAGTCTTGACTCCACATGCTCTGGGGCACCAGCCCAATATTTCAGCAAGGAGCAGATAACAATCTTGTCTTTATCAAGGATCTCAGGTCTTTTTTTTTTTTTTTTAAAGAACACAGATCCATTCACAGCAAAACATGTCAGAGCCCCTCTTCACCCCCATCATAAGAGTTGTGCATTCATGAGAAAATCCAAAATGATTCAAAGTACAAAGAATCCAGTAATGGCTTTAAAATAATGATGCATTTAATTCATCCAAAGAGTAACTGCTAGATACGAAAAACAGCAGCCCACAAGGATGCAAAACGTAGTGCTGATTCCGTCTCTATTCAATGCTTGGTGTACAAAACGTCGGCCAGACACCGTATACAAGAGTGGCATCTTCTTTCCCATCCACCTGTGGTTCACAGGTACCAGGAGTCCCAGATTTATATTTGGCTTTTCACAGATACATGTCTCATCCTCCCGGAGAGGGAACAGGTGTCTTGAGGTTACTTACACAGCCCCACCCCTGGGTACTCGAATACTCTGGGGTGTGACTAGGGAGCATGAACAGTAACTCTGAATTCCAATCCAACTGTCCCAGGCTGGGTAACTGACTCCGATAGCCCAGAGGCCCCCAGGGGCCCACCTCCTCTCTCCTCAAACTAGGGACGCCAGCGGGTACATCGTCCACAGGAAAACGTGCTGTCTTCATCAACTGCCTAGACGTATATAATCACGACCTTCTGGAACAGAGCTCTCACAGGAGCAGAAGCTAAGCCAGTCCCCAGGCCCTGCTCTGGCCCTATGGGAGCCCTCTACTCCACGATGATGGGCCCCCCGTTACCTGTTCCAGGCTGAGTTGGAGCTCAGCTGCAGAGCCTGCCGGGCTGCTTGGAATCGGGGCAGATCACTGAGCACCGGGGAGCTCATGAAACGTGGCCTGGGCCTACGGAAGGAGCCCATCTTGTGGAACTCAGCAGGCAGACTGGGGACGAAGCCGCGGGTCATAAGTCCAGGTGAGGGGACGCCTTCTCCTGTGGACCAGAAGGTTCCAAGTGCCCACAGGAAGGGCTTCTCCCAGGGCTGTCCTCTGGCGCTCAGGCTTTCTTAAAACCAACACCTGAAAAGAGAGGACAGTTTTTATTCAACACTCCCAGGATGAGCAGATCATTTTAGAGGAGGCTGGCTGGGATTTTCCAGCCATACTATTTTAAAAATGACTCCAGGACCCTGCAGTTAATATCCATACCCCACCAGCTCCCATCTGTGCGTTCTTACAGGTCTCTTTTTGGTTACCCCAAGGTGGGAAGGCAGCAACAACGGGCATAGGTCAAGGCAATCCTACAGAAAAGTGATTTCTAAGCTGTGCTGGACTGTGGTTTCCTATAAACAGCAAAGTCTGGGCACTGGCTGGGTTTCTGCAGACCCTGCAATGTTGTGTATTCAGAGATGGTTTTTTAAAAAGTGCTGCAAAAAGAACACAGGTGCTCCTTCTTCTAGCACTAAGGACCTTCCATGATCTGCCCTTAGCATGCCAGCCTACGTGTATTGCTCAGTATTTCCCAAAGCATCAATGCCTCTTCACTTAAGCACATCTCACCATCCCTTACCTGCCGTTCATGCATTCATTCCATCAGAACATGTTCACTGAGTGTTCATTGTTTAGCCACCACTGGGAGCTGAGGAGAATCCAAAGATTTCTGAGACATAACCCCTGCCCTCAAGAGGCTCAAGGTCTACTGAGAAGACAAGTGTGTATTCATACACACAATAAATATTCTTTTCCTGATTTTATTTTTTTTATAAATTTTAATTCCAGTAGTTAACATACAGTGTTAGTTTCAGGTGTACAATATAGTGATTTAACACTTCCACACATCCCCCAGGGCTCTTCGTGACAAAGTGCACTCCCTAATCCACCCCCCCACACACACATCCCCTCTGGTCACCATCAGTTTGCTCTCTATAGGTAAGAGTCTGTTTCTCGGTTTGCCTCCCTCTCTTTTATTTTTCCTTTGCTCATTTGTTTTCTTAAATTCCACATATGAGTGAAATCGTATGTCACCGGTCTTTCTCCGATTGACTTATTTCGCTTAGCACTCTAGCTCCATTTGTCATTGCAAATGGCAAGATTTCATTCTTTTTGGTGGCTGAGTAATATTCCCTTGTCTTTATGTATCACAACTTCTTTATCCATTCATCAATCGACGGACACTTGGGTTGCTTCCGTAATTTGGCTATTGTAGGTAATGCTGCTATGAAGATAGGGGTGCGTGTGCTCCCCTGAATTAGCATTTTTGTATTTGGGGGGTAAATACCCAGTAGTGCGATTGCTGGATCATAGGGTGGTTCTATTTTTAAGCAGTATTTATTGACCGCACACTAGGCACCACTCACTCACCCAGGTCCTGGGGATACACTGGTGGCTCTGGGCAATGTAGTCACTGCCCTGTGGAGCTTACAACCTGCAGGCACGGTTCCACGCCATGCTTCTTCCCTCTCCCTAGCTTCTGACTATTTTTACTGCTACCCTTGCCCAGAATTCCCTTCCTTTTCCTCTCTGCTTATCTAAATCTAACTTACCCTACAGGGCTGGGTTCAAGGACACTGTCCCCTGAGCCGTTCCCAGGACTTTATGGCTTTGTGGTTAATGGCAATGGCTTTAGAGTGAACCTGGGTTCGAGTCTTAACCAGGCCCCTCCCCAGCGGCATGATCTGGGGCACATGGAGTCCAGGAGTCCAAGGCCAGTAGCAGCGCCAACCGCGCAGGATTGATGAGAGAAGACACAATCGTGTGACGCACCCAGCAGAACGGCACACCCAAAGCTCGCTTTCCGCAGCACCTCTGTTCCTGTCATTTCAGTCTCAGATTCTTCTTTTTTTTTTTTTTAAGATTTTATTTATTTATTTGAGGGAGAGAGAGAGAGAGTGTACAAGCAGGGGGAGCAGCAGGCAGAGGGACAAGCAGGCTCCCCACTGAGCAAGGAGCCTGATGTGGGACTCCATCTGGCCCTCCCCCTGCTTCTCAGGATGAACCCACAGTGACTAAAATTTATCAATACATACCGCAGAAATCAAAATAGGCCTGCTCCGTTCCCGAGTCTCAACGACTACACAAGTGCCCTGGAATTTGGAAAGATCTTTGCAAATCACTGGATGAGGCAAAGAAGAAATAAAACCATGGAGCCCTGGCTTTGGGATTTCACTTGCCCGGTAAAGGTCACACTATTAAAAGAGGATGCATTTTGCTGCCGTTCTTTAAAGGGGCCGCTAAGTGCAATACATCCGTGTAATTACAGGATATTAACTGCTCTGACGAGGGCATGAGACTTGAGGTGACAGAGCTGTCTCCCACTCAGGGGCCCTTGTACAGGAAGGCAGAAGGTGAGCTGAACAGACCATCCAGGTGTTTACTTCCCAGCTTCTTGCTGAAACAGCCACTCCCCACCCCACCCCAGGAGGCTGGGTGACACGGAGGACCCCGGGGCTGGCTCTTGTCCCCCTCCACCGCTCAGTCAGCAGCCCCCAGGCCTCGCGCTCCAGGCCGGGTGCGTATCCAGCAAGGCACCCGGGTGGCCAGCCCCATCCGCCTGCAGCCCCCCTTTAAATAAGGATAATTCTCAACCCAAAGAAAGATGAGCGCAGCTCCCACCACCCTGTCACTGGCCGCAGAGAGACACAACAAGCCACTGCCTCCAACTCTACTCTCACCTGCAAGACCTGCCACCCTCAGACCCCGACGGGCAAGACCATCAGAAACTGCCTTTGTTTCCACCATTCCTGCTTCCAGAGAGTCAGGAGGCCTCCCCAGAGCACTGCGGAGGGGGGGCTACTGGCAGCATGGACAGGAGCAGCCTGAAGGCAAAAGCTGGCGCCCCCTCCCCCCCACATCCACCTGCTACCACCGCACTGGCCCCCAGGCACAGGCTGGTCCTGACCTCACCACGACAAATCAGAACGTAAGACAGATGGGGCTGCCATGTTCAGATGACCAAAGTGACACCCACAGGAGCAGAGCAACTTGTCCAGTGTCTCTGAGGTAGGAAAGCCGGCACTGGCTAGAACTCAGGTTCCCCGACTCCCCATCTAGAAAGTTCCCCAGGCCCCACCTCGGCCATTCTATAACCTCCTTAAAGAGACGGCACTTACTCGTCTCTGTATCCTCAAGCCTAAGCTCACTGCCCAAGACACAGATGAGGGAAGGATAGGAACTCACGAGGCACCCACAGCTTGCCTACCATGGTGCCAAGCACCGTCACCGTAGATGAACTTACCACCCTTGCAAAACCCCACTTGAAGACCAAAGTAATCTGCCAGAGTCACAAAGCCAGGTGGCAGGTTGACGACTGGTGTCCAGACTGACCTAATTCTATAGCCTATCCCCACGTTGTCATGCTACTGAACTCAGCCAGGAACCAGAAGCTACCATGTCAGTCAAGAACACCCACTCATGAGATTTCATATCCAAGTTTAAATCTCACGCCCCTGCGACAGACACATGGACACAAGGAACCCTACGACCACATCTGACGGGAGAAAGAGGAGCCGTGAAGAAAAGGGAAGAAAGGAGCAAGTGCGGACTGCCTTAGTTAGACACCCCATTTCCTACAAGCTGTGTGACCTTGTGTAAGTTACTTGACCTCTCTGAGCCTTGACATCCTTCTGCATGAAATGAGCATGCTAACGGTGACTACCTCAGCATTATAAGAGGATAAAATGAGTACGTATTTGTAAAGCACTTAGAGAGGACAGGCCGTGGCAAACAGCAAACAGCTATATAAGTGCTTGTTAAATAAGTAACTTGTTATTTCTAAATCTCCAAGCGATGACAGCAGGGGAAATACAGCAACACTTCCCCCCATTTCTTGTGACTTCGGTGACATCTGGAAAACACTCCGCTCAGGAGGACACCAGGCCTCCAAGCTGCCATGGTGGTCACGGAGTGCTGAGGCCTTGCCCCCTCCCACCTCGGGCAACACACTTATTTACTGACCCTTCACCTCCATGTGGCCATCCCTCAGTTTCAGAGCATTTCCACACATCACCACACTTGTAAATCTTACCCTAACCCTGCAAGGCAGGTCGAGTGGGGATCCTGTCAGATCAGGAAACTGAGGCTACCTGATTTGGCCATGGCTGGGAGGCAGTTGGGGCAGGGAAGCAGATCCCGCCCCGAGTCTTCCAACCTCGAGCCTGTCCTGCCAGGAAATTCTTCTTTTTTCCCCTATATATTTTAAAACATGTTCCTTATGCAACATATGTAAAAAGGAGACACACACACACGCGCACACACACACGTATCTTAGATAGTGATAAACCCCCACCTGCTTCAGAAAGAGGATGTTACCTCAGAAACCCCGTGTTCCTCTTTTTCTGATAACAGCACACCTACTTGTTGCTCATAAAAAAGGTAAACACGCACATAAATCTATAACATACAAAGTGAAAAAGGCCTCACTCTGGCCACTTGGTGTCGAGAAGCTCTCTGCCCGGAACGTGCTGAGAGGACGGAAATGTTCCAAATCTGTGCTGTCCAAGGTGGTAGCTGCGAGATGTGTGGCCAGTGAGCGCTTCCAACCGGGCTAATGTGGCTGAGGAAGTGAATTTTAATTTCGTGTCATCTTTAATGCCATACACACGTGTCCACACAATATCTGAACGAAGACGGGTCATCTGTTCTTCCCTCTTAAGACATCGTGGCTATCTTCCCCTATCACCGTAGACCGATCGACTTCATTATCTTTAACGGTCTCCTCCTTCCATTTAGGGGATACCATACTTGACNTTATCACCGTAGACCCATCGACTTCATTATCTTTAACGGTCTCCTCCTTCCATTTAGGGGATACCATACTTGACATAAGCAGTCCAGTGGATGGGTACTTTGGGAATTTCTGGTTTTTTGTTCCTGCAAAGCGTGAGCATATCCGCCAGTCTCAGGGACCCTGTGCCTCTGACAGAAACAGCGCTGTAGGGGCGCCTGGGTGGCACAGCGGTTAAGCGTCTGCCTTCGGCTCAGGGCGTGATCCCGGCGTTGTGGGATCGAGCCCCACATCAGGCTTCTCCGCTTAGAGCCTGCTTCTTCCTCTCCCACTCCCCCTGCTTGTGTTCCCTCTCTCGCTGGCCTGTCTCTATCTCTGTCGAATAAATAAATAAAATCTTAAAAAAAAAAAAAAAAAGAAAAAGAAACAGTGTTGCAGAAAAGAAACTGGGACGTCTCATGACCGTAGCTCCCACGGATGAGTGGCCCCGAGTGGCTTCGGAATCAGGCAAGCCCCGGCATCACGGTGCGTTCTGTGGCTCACTGACTGTGATGGGCGGAACAACCATTGCCCCAAAGACGTACCCACTTCTGAGTCCCCAGAACCTGTGAATATTATGTTAGACGGCAAAGGATGTGACTCCATTGAGAATCTCGACAGAAGAAGCTCATCCTGGACTTTCCAGGTGGGCCATAAATACCATGACATGTATCCTCGTAACACGAATGCGGAAGACGCCAGTGGCCACAGAAGCAGCCAGAAGGAGAAAGACATCAATTCTCCCACAGCGCCCCTGGAGGAGGTGCGGCCCTGCGACACCTGCTTCCGGACTTTTGACCTCCACACCTACAACAGCATGCATTTATGCTGCTTTAGGCCACCAAGTTTGTGGTAATTTCTTATCGCAGCCACAAGAAACAAATATACTCACGGTGTGGCCTTGGACCACTCTGAACCGCAGTCTCTACGTCTGACAACAGGGGAACAGAAAGAGTTACTTTGGAGAGCTCTGGCGATGAGACAGATATCTGTGAAGTGCCTGGCAGGGATCCAGGACTATCAGGGGTGACACACAGGTGCAGTGAAGGTTCTGAGCAAAGGTGCCAACACCAGGCTAAGTGCCATCACTTACTGTGTGACCTGGCAGATGACTCAGGATTGCTATGAGGGGTGAAAGAAATGACTCAAGTAAGGCTTGAAATAGTCCCGGTATATAGCAAGTGCTTAATAAATGCTACGTACTATTTATTTTTATTACCACCACCACCACCACCCCTGTATTAGCCTGCTCAGGCTCCTGTAACCAGAGACCACAGCCTGCATGACATGTTAAACAACAGAAATGAATTTCCTCATAGTTTTGGAAGCTAGAATGGCAAGATCAAGGTGTCAGCAGGGCTGGTCTCTCCCGAGGCCCCTCTCCTTGGCTTACAGATCACCACGTTTCTTCTGTGTCCTCAGACGGCCCTCCCTCTATGTACATTCACCTCTCTGTGTGTGTCCAAATTTCCTCTTTGTACAAGGACACCAGTCAGACTGGATTAGGGCCCATCTAACAGGCTCACTTTATCACCTCTTTTTTTTAATTTTTTTTAAAGATTTTATTTATTTGACAGAGAGAGAGAGAGCCAGAGATTACAAGCCGGTGGGGCGGGGTGGAATGGCAGTGGGAGAAGGAGAAGCAGACTCCCCGCTGAGCAGGGAGCCTGATGCAGGACTCGATCCCAGGACCCTGGGTCCATGACCTGAGCCAGGCAGACACTTAACCAACTGAGCCACCCAGGTGTCCCTCATCACCTCTCTAAAGGCCCTACCTCCAAATACAGTCACATTCAAAGGTACCAGGAGCTGGGTTCTGAATACGAAGCTGGAGGGCACACAATTCAGCCGCAACCACCATCATCATTGTCACGCAAAACTCTTTGCCTAATGTCTCAGAATGAAAGACACCCGTGTTTTGGTGGGTGTTCTCCTGTGAGGACCAATGCAGTTAACATTTAGAGACATGTGCTTCTAAAATGATTTAAATGGTGACATTGTGGGTGCTTAAGTTATCTGGAAAGCTGGGATCCTGGACACAGGAAGGGCTGTGGTGGTTACAGGGTTACCGGGTATCCTCACTGGCCTTTCTCCCCTGGCTCACTGCACAGGGATTTCTTTGAAAACCACACACAGGATCCAAGATAGGTTTCTTGGAGGGAAAAAAACCCGTGGCGCCTCGAGTTCTCCTCCCAGCGCCCAGGGCCAGGCCAAGGGGAGTGTGGCGACAGGCCTGCAGGCCAGCCCAGCGGCCGGCCGAGGAAGGAGTGCACTTAGTGGGAAATGCAAATAAATTCCACTCAGCCTCCAGCCCTGAGCTCTGAAAGGGGAAGTAGAACCATGGCACAACTTAAAATAAAGAAGTGAGTGGCTTATAATGACTCTGAGGCTTCCAGGAAAAAGCCATTCTGAGGGTAAATAACAAAGAAGGCAAAGAAAACCAAGAAAACACAGTCGGAGGTGACCGCCCAGAAAACAAGGAGAAGCCAGTTCCCAGGGAAACGGTAGAGGCTGCCCAATTGACACGTCCCCCTCAGAGGCTCCCGCAGTCAAGAGACCTGGCGTGCAGCTCCTTCCCTGGGACCTGAACAAGGACAAGCAGAGCCAGTGTCCTTCAGCGCCGGCAGGATTTGACCAGTCGGCTCTAGTCGCTGCCAGAATCCTCTTGATGACAAGACCCATGAGGAGAGTGACAGCACCACTTACCGAGGGCCCGCCGTGACACACACACTCGCCGTATTCTCTCACTATTTCCACAATGAACTTAGGGGGTCTCAGCCAAAACCTTAAATAGATTACGACAGGAAATATCAGTGCGTCGCATCTTGGGGACATATGTATATCACACCTGTGCTCATGTGCCCAGAGTCTAAATAAGTTGTGTATTTCATGCTGTAGGTAATAGTCAAAATGTGTGAAAGCCTCTGTGTGCTGTTACCATCCCCACCTTACAGAGAAGAAAATACACCCAATGTTTAACTAGTCTGAGGTCATACAGCTTATGACAGGAACTGCCCAGAGCCCTTGGTGCCCATGTCACTTTGTTGCTTCCATGCCGTCGAAGGCTTCCCACAGCTGTCAGAATAAATCCCCAAACCCCATCCTCATACCCTCACCTCCTGCCACTCTGTACCCCAGCTCATTGGTCTTCCTTCATTTTCCAACACTACCTATTCTTTCTGCCCCAGGACCTTTGCACGTACTATGCCCCCTGTGTGAAATACTTCCCATCCACTTCTCCGGGCTCAAACCCAGGGACCCTTTATCACCTGTCTTTCACTTGTTCAGAGAGCTCTCTTTCCCCTCACTCCTGATTAGATCACATGACCCCAATAAAACACCCTCCTCACCCCCTTTGTTGTCTTGTCACTCAATAAAGGACTACAGAATTCATTCTTGTTATTTTTGTGAGGTCCATGAGAGCAGGGACTATGTCTATCTTGTTCCCAGGTGCTTAGTTCAGTGCAGGAATTCTGTAGACACTTGAGGAAGGAGCACGTGAACCAGCCACATGAGAGGCACTACTTCCGAGAGACACGAAACTGTGCGCACCTGTCAGCTGAGAACACCAGCACCCAAAATTACACAAGGCTTTACCATATGAAATATCCTGATATTGAAATACGACAGCTCTGGGTCTGAATTCAACCTCTACAATTGATTAGCTGGGTGACCTAAGTAAATGACTCAAAGTTTCCTCATCTTTCAGGGGCGCCTGGGTGGCTCAGTCAGTTAAGCATCTGCCTTCGGCTCAGGTCATGATCCCAGGGTCCTTGGATGGAGCCCTGCGTCAGACTCCCTGTTCAGTGGGAAGCCTGCTTCTCCCTCTCCCTCTGCTGCTCCCCCGCTTGTGCTCTTATCTCTCTCACTCTCAAAGAAATAAATAAAATCTTAAAAAAAAAAACATCCTCGTCTTCAAAAGAGTGGGGTATATGCATCTCCACAAAATAACCTAGATCATAGCTTTGGCACATCCAAGCCCCCCCCCAAATTACAGCTACTGTTAATATTTCATAACACACTGGGTTCTTCACAAAACCCTCGCAGGTTCCAAGAGATGACCTATGAGTAGGGAATGGGGCAACAGACGCTCTCACACATTGCTGGAGGGAGAGCAGCGTGGGGCAGCTGCGAGGAACGGAAATTTGACAAGATCTGCCTCAGGGACAAAGGCTGTGCTCTCTGACCTAGCAATTCTACTTACAGAAATTTTACTCTAGGCATGTCAAATGACTTACATAACCATGGTTTTTACCACCGCCTTCTTTATTACAGCAGCAGATTGGAAATAACCTAAATGCAACAGAGGACTGGCTATGGGGCGTCCCACACGCTAGAATCCTATGCAGCTGTAAGAACGAACGGGAAAGCGCCTTATATACTGACTGGCATGCCCTCCCATCTGCATGAAAGTGTGCTAAACACAGAATCGTGTGTATATTATGCTACCATCTAAGTAAAAGAAGACGAAAAGAATTTACATATTTCATTGCACTGCATAAAGTATCTCTGGGAAGACAACCTAGAAACTGAGAACACCTGTTTCCCCCAAGGAAAAGGGCTGAGCGACAGGGGCACAGTAGGGAAGACTTTTCTCTGCAAACCTGTTTGCACCTTGGAATTCTGAAACATGAACATGTACGACATATTCAAATACATCAGTAAAAACAACAGTGATGCCTGCCCTACCCCCGATAAAGAAAGACAATTAAACATAAAGGTTACTGATTTGTTCAAAGTCACTCAGCTGCTTGGAAGAAGTGAGGATTCTAACTTGGCTTCTGATCCCAACTAAGTGAGCAATTATAGTTCATTCGTTAGTTTGACACAAGTTTCTTTCTTCAGCATTTATTCTACAACAGGAGCTGCCCCATACAGGGACACACGGGTCAGAAAAACCCTAGAAAAAAAGAAAACGACAGGAAGACCGACTTCTTTCCTTTTTAGCACCATGTGTCGCATACTTGCTACACTTTGTGGAACATCACAGACGGGGCCGGACCCTCCCCGGGCTACAGGAGGCAGGCACCACTCAGTCCAATCTGACTTTTGCCACCTCAGGACACAAGCTCAGTTTTGCCAGATCTGAATTTTCCAAGAGATGCCAAAAATCCAGGTTTTTTAAAATGCGAAATCATGTGATTTATTTAAGTGTTGGCAACAAACTCACCAAGCAGACGTGCCCTTTAGGGGCCCTAACATAGAGGTTTGGGACCTTTATTTTATCCCATCCCAGCTATGACCACCAGCCTTTTCACACCCTTCCCCGTGGCCCCCATCAGGTGTAATGTAACCCCCCACAAACCAGCCACTGTGGGCTTGGGCAAGTCACTTCCCTTCCTGAGGTCTGCTGGCTTAACAGCTGATGAAAAGAATGTGGCCTAGCTGGTGGCCATGAGCACGTCGGCATCATCAGCTCTCCGTTCGGCCCCTACCCTGACGGCCCTCCAGAACTGAGCACCTCTGAGAGACGAGGCAGCAGAGGACTCCCGACACAGCACAAGTCCAGAACTAGCCCCCACCCACCACAACAGCTAGCTGACCAGCCTCTCAACTATCAGCCGTCTTATCTCAGTCCTACCCCATCACTGACTCCGCACTGAAAAGACGAGCTCCCCTTCGTATTATAGACACACGCACACACACTTTTCCAACAGGACAAGCCGGCAGCGTGCGGAGGATCCCAAGAAGAAACCCACGGCCAACAGGACCCACCGAGCCAACCCAGGAAGCTAGATCTGACCCCACACGCCCCACCCCAGCCCACCAGACGGAAACCAAGTCAGAAGTGGGTATTCAAGAGTGCTGAAACCATTCTGTAAATAAATCCCTGACCATGACTCTTTTACTCTTTTTAATCACTGAAAAGACTATCCTAGCTTTCATCGGGGCCGGCCACAAGGGTCAGGACGGTGCCACGCCTCTGTTTGTGTCTAGCATCTCGGTTCATCTCCACTCGAAACTAACAAGGCAGGTTTAATCTTCCCATGTCCCCGATGAAGAAACTGACACACAGGGATTCACTTGTCCAAAGTGAGAAGATTAGTAAAAGGACCGAGCGTCAGATCCTACCCGACTCCAGGGCCTGAGCTCCTAACTGCTGTGGTTTTAGCAATACTTATGTCTGCCACACGCAGAGCTGAGATGTGACCACCACCCGTGGCTTCCTTTCATGCGCACCATCGCCAGCTTCTGGCCTGGCCGGAACATCTGGCCTGGACATCCACCATCTAAAACCCTGGTGGGTGACACAGCGTTCCAAATGCTACTGTCTGGCAGACAACGGAATGTTCAGTGCGGGGACATGTGCTCCGGGCTGCAAGCACACTCTCTCTCCCAGGAAGGAGGCTTCATTTTCTCAGGGCCCTTACCAGCTTGTGAGGTCATCGTTGTTTGTTTACTTGTTCACTGACGAGCCCCGATGGCATGTAAGTTCCTCAAAGTCTGAGACCTGGCCTGTCTCGTCCCCTGCCATCGCCTGCTGCGAGCACAGTGCTGGGCCCATACAAGGTAAATGTCTCTGAATGGTGGAATGACACATGGACTTCCAGGCCACCCGGCAGAGCAGCCTTCCCGTTGCCGCGGGACCAGAAAAATTCTCTCCCCGGATGACTGAACTGCGGCCTAAGTATGACTGTCCGCGGGAACGTGGACCTGGGCCACGTGGGCCAGGAATCCTGGGTCTGCGTGCAGGTGAGCGGAGCCGACAGACAGGGCCCAGGAGAGGTGCCCACTACAGAGCCGTGTGACTTCTCCGCAGCTCTTAGGGGAAAAGCGCCAGCCGAGGGACAGACACACTCCCACAAACAAGAAAATGCGAAGGGTCAAGTTCAGACTATGGAAAAGGCGCCACAGGAAGAAGGAGACAACTTTCTCAGCGCTCCACTGGAAACCGATGCAGACAGAAGAGTCTTGAGAATGTGAATTTAGGCAACAGTAAATATTAGGGCAAACAGGACACAAACCCCAGTGCTTCTCTCTGCTTAGCCGTGCCTTCTCAGCGCCCGGAGCACTCAAAGCACTGACGATTCCAATCAGTTAGCCTCAATTATTTCATCACATCGTCACCCTCACCCTGGCCTGCAAACCACTGTATCATCACCAGAAAAAAATCCCCTCCTTCGGTACAAGTCAAGCAAAACTGTGGGGAATAACCACACATCTTATTTACTCATCTGTGAGCCCCACTTTAAGGATCGGGTTTCTTGGAGTGCAAATTGTGAGGGTGTGGCCCGTAAATGCCATCCAGAGCAATGCTGTGGGGCCTTCCAGATGATAAACCCGAACGTCTAGACAGAGGCGGTCGCGGAGGCTGACCATTACGTGAGCAATTAGACTTCTGACATCCACCATCTCAAACCCTGCTGGGTGACACAGCACTCCAAATGCTACTGTCTGGCAGACAACGAGAATGTTCAGTGTGGGGAATATGCTCCGGATTAACTCGTGCTGTTGGTTAAAAATGAGCTTCACCCTCCCACTGTAAGAACAGGGTGAGACGCTTTTTCAAGAGAAAACGGGATTGAGGGAAAGGAAACTTCTCTCCGTGTCCTGCAGCCAAGTATAGAAAGCACAGAACAAAGACTCAGAAAACTAAAGAGGCCCTGGGATCTGATCACTTCACAGAGGTCATGGGGTCACTTCAAGTTCATTCAACAACCAAACATTAGGAGGTCCAGCGTGTACCAGGATCTGAGAAGAGGAAGCATAGAGGGTAAGGAAGAATAAACCACCTGCTTCCACGGGGTTCAGGGTCTCGCCAGAAACACCCAGAAGTAATGTTATGAATGCAAGTTGACAACTGTAATTGAAGATGGGCAGTGGAGACAAGATTGAGGCGGAAGGGTAATTCACCTTTCCCAGTCACAAGGCAAAGCTATTAAGAGGTCAAGTGAAAAACACAGGTTCTCCATTTTCTTGCCAGTCACTCTGAAGAACATGGATGCTGGAGCCCAGAAAGGAAATGTGGGGAAGGAAACCCAAGTTTCATAGGTAAGCCCCTCAGAAGCTTGAGTATCCTTTTTCATTTGTGACAGACAAGGACAGGATGGAAAAAATCACATTTCAACAAATATTTCGTGAGCACCTACTAACTGAACACAAAGACAAGCCGGACGTAGCCCTACCAGCAACAAAGAAACAAGAAGAGAGAGAGAAGAAGAATTCAATCGTGATTAAAGGCAAAGACAAGAAGGCCTGAAGCCGGGATGGCAATCTCGATTCTTAGCAGGCCGGAGGCAAGGAACACCACCGTGTTAAGAGAGTCCACTCGTTTTGGTTTCTGTTTTGTTTTTGTTTTTTTTTAAGCTGGAAACCTTAAGTTTAGATATCAAGTCTCCTAATTTTTATACTTTAAACAGCGGTGGACCAATCCCATTACTTTGCAGTTAAGAAAACTGAGGCCCAGAGCAACTGACCAACTTGCCCACGGTCATACAGCTTGCCCATGGCAGAGTCGAGATCAGATTCCGGATCTCAATTCCTTGACGCGTGTTGTCTCCAAGATGCCAGTTAAGGCCACGGCAGGGACTGCTTCAACAGCTCCCCTCTCTGCAAAGTTGATACCGACACCTTTCGGAGCGACTTGAAAGTCCTCGATTGTCCTGTTGGTCAAGAATTTTTAAAGCTTTTCTCAGAACACTGCAAAGGATTACCTTGTTTACCCACCAATTTTGCCTCCAGATACTTTACAGTGAAAGGGGTCACGCAGCTCCACAGTGGGGGACTCCGGCAGCTGGCACACCACAGCAGAATTCCCCGAAATGACGGCACCAGTTGACGTGGTGTCCCCCAAAGACATCTGGGGAACGACAGTGAACCAGTTCCAAAGGAGTATGCGGAATTAGACAGCAAGCGTTAATGGGCTTCCATTGAGGATTTACGCAGCTGAGGTCACAAGCAGGTTTTAACAGGGTCTGAGGCAGCTCAGTTCAGAATAACACACACACACATCACAGCCCTGGCTGGATTCCTGCCCCCAGTCCCTGTAAAGAAGACAAAAACAAACGCTCGTCTCGGTATCCTTCCAGGCTCAGCTCAAGCTGACATATACTCTAGTTCCTGAATGAAGGAGCCCCAAGCAGTCCCTTAATCCCTAGTATTTGCTTAAAACCAAAAAACCTAACAGCTGTCACAGATGCCTTCAACCAAACACAGAACTCAGCCCGGGTCAAAAAGAACCAGCCAAGCCAGAGAAAGTTCTGTAACAGGTAAGGAGGAGCAAGAAACTGGGGGTGCTGCTGGCATTTGACAACCAGCTAACACGAAACCAAGACACCGACGAATGCATTAGAAAAATCTTATATCTGTACCCCAAAATTGAGGAGAAGGAAGGAGAATGAAAGCCTAGAGAGGTAAATACATGCTTTTAGGTAGCATATGATTCTATGCAAAATAAATTGTACAAACACGCATGATGGCTCTTCGGGCAGTGGCCGGGGTAAATGTTGACCATATTTTCCCATGGGGCATGGTCAAAAGAAGGAGAAACCTTGGTAAGTTCTACCGCTCTCTGAAACCCTCTGGGCACAGGTCATCCGTCAGCACACCAGGGCCCCGAAGAGGACCAGGCAAGTGAGGCGCTGTCTCTCAGGGTCATGCCCTTCGTGGTTATACCCTTGATGGCTCCCCAGTCCCAGCCCCGAAAGCGCACACACCACCCCCTTTGATAAAGAACACTCAGATTTTTGATTCAAAGCTCCAGCACAGAGCAAAGGTGGCTGATTTTCAGTATAGGCCTATCCTTTTACTACAGAGATAAAGGAGCGAGTCATACTCCATCCAAAACGCTTCACATAGCTGTCCCTAAATTTCCGACAAAGAACTCAGTTCACCGGCTTGCTTTCCAGAGGCTGACAGAGTCGAATGTACCTGGCTAGGAGCTTCAGCTTTGCAATGAAGCCAGTATATAAAAACATCATTTATTATCCTGTTACAGAAATGTAGTATTTCCAAAGGTAGGGAGGAAGAGAACGCCCTCTACACATTTAAAGAATATAAAAAAGCCTTCAAAATCCCAGAATATGTTAGAACTAGAACTATCGTGTATTTAAAAAAAAAAAAAGTCAGCTTAAATTTAATAGACCGTTTAAATTCCTAGTTGATGGTAATTAGAGAGCAAGCAACGTTTCTTTAAACGCTGCTAGACAGAACTTAATCCAATTTAGGTAATCGCTAACCTTGGCTGTTTTTTTTCCCCTCCCTCTCTCTCCTCTAAATGAAATCCAAGGATTGATCTACAAAGGCCATAAACTGGCAAAGCATAAGAAAAGAATATTTAAAGACAGAGANAGCATAAGAAAAGAATATTTAAAGACAGAGATTGGATGATTATTAGCACAAAAGGCCAAGTCCAATTAAAATGGAAACAGGTCTCAAGAGCTCCCTAATTTATATTGCCTATAAACTGGGGAGTCTTACCAAGCATCATCACAACAGAAGGTAAGCTGAGGGAGGAGATGGGGGTCCTTCCTGCCCCACTCTCCCCCTCTGGGCAACTCACGTGGCATGCCAATTGCCAGGTCTTGCTTTACAGTGTGACAGCCATCCCCTGCCAGGCCAAGGCTCGTAATTCTCTAAACTCAAAGTCTCTGCAGAGCCTCTCTCCTTCTTCCATGGAGTAAGGACTACCCAGAGGGTCCCTTCAGCTCCTCCACTGCTCACCCACCTCCTATCCCCTCATTTTTAGAGCTCCCACACTGCTCGGGTATCCACTTCTGATCCAGAAACTTCCATGTGAACCACCAGGACTTTCTTGAGTACTTGGCACCCTGGATTCTTCACGGAAGGCCTTCAAGGGGAGATATCAAAACATACTGGAAAGCACAAGGTGCTTAAGTTAATGGCTGTTCCGTCAGGAAAGGAATTAACCTCTCTGAGCCTCTGTTTTCACATCTTAAAATAGGAAAAAGAATATTCCCCTGCTCAGGTTGCTGAGAGGCTCAAATGACATCACCATAGCTGTACCTGGCTCATGACAGCTGCCCAAGAAATATGTCGGCTTGTTTGTTTTAACTGTACAAGTTTCAAAGCAAACCTTGGATCCCCAGTCCCTGAGAAAAATGTTCATTAACTCAAGATCACCTCTGATGTCTCGTCATTTATACTGGCATCATTTATACGCCCAACTTCCTTCCCAGTTCCAAAGTGGTCTCTTCCCTTATAAAACACTGCCTTCTACTTATCAGGATATCACTCTCTCTGTTCCCAAATTCCTAACTCAGCACAAAATCCCCCAAAATACTGTATTCTCAACCTTCAGCAATTGAGATATTAATTCACACTGACTTGTTAACAAATAATACAGTCTATAAGCATTACTTTTAACATTTGCATATAGAGAGGCAGCTCTAGGGAAGAAATTTTTAATGACAAACATTAAACAGAGTAAGGATCTCTCAGAGGGGCTCACACCCTACTTCTCAAATCAATTCTGTATTGGTCTAGTCCTGCAAAAACCATTAGAAGGGAAAAGGCTGCAATTCAAGAAAGATTTCAGTACACTTGATCTTGTACAAGGGCTCTACAAAAGGAATGACCACAGGAAGTAATGAGGGTAGGAAAATAATTAAGAAATCCACAAAGCCCTAATAATCCCATTTTCTACAGATAGAGGGTTTAAATCTTGCACA